>NC_060116.1:13787083-14087083 GCF_021155765.1 Diprion similis | reverse complement strand
AGGCCCCTCGTGCTCGTATTGTTAGTGTTACTCCTGCGCGGAACGCTAGGTGAGTGAACCGTACACCCGGGGTCTCTTTCTTTGTGTATGTGTGTGTGTGTGTGTATGTGTTGCGTCGGAGTGTCGAGGCGTGTGGATCTGGGCCTAAGGCCCACGGCTTTGTGCCGAGAGACGGCGTCGTCGTCGTCGTCGTTCGCGTTGGGAAATTCAAGTGGAATTGATTTATTTGAAACGTTGATTAGATCGACGACGGTCGACGGTGACGTTGTATGATCAGCTTCTTCTCCAGGTCGATCTTGTCGTTGCGACCGCTTGTTTTTAACGTGGGAAACACGTCGATGTAAGCCGCGTTGTTGAAACCACTTTGAAGCAATGGTGGAGCAGAGGAGGGGGGGAGGCCGGCTTTGAACGCCGTGAAAAAGTGATGGAGAGAAGAAAGAGAATAGAGAGGAATACACGCGGTAACTCTGTGGTAATAACAATTATCGTTACGAACGTCATAACGAGAGTGAATGGAAATTTGAATTCTTCTCAAAAGAACGTCGTCGTTACGAACCGCAGCGCGTTCTTATTATTATTATTCTTCTTCTTCTTCTTCTTCTTTGCAACAAAGGTGCGAGCAGGTACCCACCTACCGACGCGGCGCACTTCGCGTCGTTCCTTTTTCAAATCTCGGGGACAGTTGACGGTTGCGATAGTCGTCGTATCGCGCCGCGATAGGAGCGCTTCGAATCCCCGGAATATTATGCTAACGGCAAAACACGTTCGAAAAGTCGTTACAGCGTCGCTAAATCGAGAATCATATACTCGAACCACAGAAAAGAGGAGAGATCGGTTTTGGGCCTAACGATGTTCGAAACATTCTCCTTTCTTCGGGCTACCAATGAATCCGGGAGTAGGTAATTAGCTCGACATTTTCCCACGTCTTCGCGCGTCATTCGTATACATAACCGCTTATTTTCTTCGGTCGTATTTTCTCGCCCTTAAACGACGATCCCAGCCGAGGTGATATTTTCAATTTTCGAGGTACGCCCGACGCGCCCGCCACTGGAAATAAATCGAGACAATAAGGTAAACCCCGAGAGACCTGGAGCTGGGACAAAGAAGAGAGTTGAGGTCGCCGTCCGACCGTTGTAGGTGCGCTATATCTCGGCTCAGGGCCGGATCGGGGCCCGTTGTTCGCCCGGGCCCCAAGCTCCGAGACCAGCCGCGTCACCCGCTCTTCCGTTTCACCTTTTTAAACTTGAATTGATTTTTATCTTCTCGGAAAGCAACGGTTCCCCGTGACTAATCCGCTCGGCCTACGCGAGGTCGACCATTTTTACTCGGCCGTGTGTGTGTAATGCACGGTAACTACGGTGTAAATGGTGCAATACGGCGCATCACGAAGGTGCGTAAGGCCTTTCACGTGAGTAAGAAGGAGCATCGTATCGTATCGTATCGTATCGTATCGTATCGCGGCGGCGGTTCTCGTAATATTCCACCACCACCACTTTCCATAACCTTTCTCGCGGCGAGAGATGGAAATAAACCGATACCGCTGGTCTGTCTCTCCTGTGGAATGTTTGCTTACGGAATTAGACCTTCCTTGTTCATTACGGTCAGGTATAGACCCTACGTACGTACGTACCTAAGAGGTGTCTACCGCATGCGCGTTATACTTATTCCGGGTTAATGTTGTAAACGTGGCCCCGATGCGAGAGAAAGAGAAACACTGCAGCTGGAGAAGGAGATAGAATGTACCTAGTCTTTATGCTCGAGAGAACAGCTGCGTGATTTTTCTATGCACTCCTTAATTCTCTGATTCATTGGCATTTCGAAGAACATTATTTATTGTCCCGTCTATTATTCTTCGGGCTGCTGCACCGCTAACGGCGCTCTCCAAGTCGGCCAATTGACGCAATCATCGTTGAGTCAAGCGGTGATATAGAGAGAGAGGGACAGAGAGAGAATCAAGAACAGGGCACAGAGGAATCACAACTTTGTGTCGGGCCTCCCGAATTACATTAACGGATTACGCATACTTAACAGAGCGTATCATCATCGTCGTCGTCGTCGTCGTCGTCGTCGTTCTGATTAATTTATTCCAGAGCGACGGCGATGATGTATCGAGTAATCCGTTCAAGGTCCCAGGAATTCGTTTTACTCGGAATCGATTCAAGTATTTTCTATTATCATTATCGTATTGCATTTATCTGTTCATACTCTGACCGGATGATAAGCGGCACACATAAAAGTTGTAATACAACACACATCACACCTTCTGCAATGGTCAACGATTCTAATGACAATCTACTATCTATAAGGTATAGTCAGTGTCATAGGTAAACGAGTATACGTATATCCTCATAATTGAGCATTACGGATCACGCGTTTCACTGTCAGAGAGATAATCGCTTCGAGATTCGTTCACGGCGATAAATTTACTTTCTTAGAAGCCGTTTGAACAGTCTTTTCTTTATTTACAATTAGTCTATACCGTGGGTATACTGTATAAACATTGATAAATTTCCGGGTAAAACGTTGCGATGTTCGTTGGTCTGTCTGTGGTCAGTGCAACGAAACTTGTCGTCCGCAGGTTTTCGAACTAAGTGCGACGCGTGCAGCAACGCTTTGATTCCACTCTTCCATGGCGCACATGAGGGAATTTTCCAACCACCTTTTGAATTACTAACAACACCCATAAGACTAGGAAGACGAAAGGCTACTAACTCGGACCGGCTAATTTTCCTTCTCGTCGTGCCGGTCGGCTTATAACGATAAAACGAGCTTACAGCCAAGTTTAAATCAGGTTTTCAACATACATTTTCAGCAGGTAGTCGCTCGAAGCGCATTGCTGTTAAACCAGCCATTCGAGTCGGTCGTCCGAGGTATACGTACTACACTCTACACTCTACACACCACCGTCATCCATCCACCATTCCTATAGTCCGCTCAGCGAGAGCGCCCCCCGTCCCGCTTCTGAGTTTCGTTCTCCTCTATTTTTCTCCCCCTCCTTCTCCTACTCCTCTTACATTCCTTTTTCTCTCTTTTCCTACTCTCTCTTTCTCCTCGCAGCTTGGCTTGCTTGCTTTGCTTTGCTCTATTCGAGTGTTTAGATCTCTCAAGAGAACCATGAGTGGCAGAGAGGGACCAGGCCGTAGTCCTTACAGTCCTCTTAAATAAAGGCCCGGTCAAATTTCCTGCTCACCCCTACACACCTCCATCCATCCATCCATCCATCCATCCGTCCATACAACCATGCCTACTACACGCTCTCTGTTGTATGTATGCACATATACCTATTATGCACAACAATACAGCTAATCTTAAGCGTGCAGGGATGTGCGCATACCTATAATAAACCTCACGAGTAATCAGTCGTTAAAATCGTATTCGTTTATTACCGTTTGTTTCGACCATGGTCAAAAATAGGAAAACTGGCAACGGGTTTACCCTCGATGTGCTGGAGCCTAGAGGATATTCATCGACATTCGTTGCTGTGTATAGGGATTTGAAAGAATGCATTGGGCGGAAGTAGACACAAAATGAGTGTTGTTGTGCGATCCTGCAGCCAGCCAGCCAGCCACCCAGCCGTGGTTCGTCCCTGGATTTTCGCTGCAGCTGCTGTCGAAAGAGGATAGCATCGAATGTAGTAAATTCTACTACGGACCTACTCACGAGCTTGTAGGTATGGACGTGAAACGAGTCGCACTACTGCGGAGACCAGGGTTTACTATGAATGCTTTAAAGCAGGTGGCCATGTTCCTTCCTTACACTCCCCCTCCGACGACCCGCGTAACATTTTCTCTCAAGCTTTGCAATAATCATTCGTGAACGTTTTAATTTTTACCTTTTCGACTCCTTCCTTCTCTTCGGTGCTACATCGGAAGTGTGAACGTTGGCGGCTTCTCTGCGGTCTTTGCAGCTCTTCGGTCTATAATGCTCAGAATTCTCCTGAAGGATGATGAGATACTTTGTGGTGTGTAAGCAGTCTGTACCACAAGGTAAAACGTTTGCAGCTCTGGAGTGCGGTGGGAAGATTTTCCCTTATCGTTCCCGGTATGGTGAAGTGTCGCTTGCTTCATCATTATATCCCATTCAGAATTACTCGACCGCACGACTCTCGACTCTCACGTATGAACGTAGATATAGTATGTGCACAGCTGGTCGTGTAGGTATACTTACGTGCGTGAACGTACATACAGCATACACGCAACTGTATATATATCATGTACGTGTGTTCATCCACATGTGCGTACCTTCCTGCATTATCTTGCGTTATCATTTGGCAAGGTTTCTTGTTCGTTGACGAAGGCGATACACACACCCGTAACTGTTGGGAAATTTCATTCGCTTGGAGATTATTTGCGGCAATAAACGCACAATCGTTGCTATAATAAAATGCGATAGTACAACCATTGTATCGCATCGCAGAATTTCTTTGAAAGTAGGAAGAGAAAAAACCCGAGGAAAAGTGGTTCTTAAAATGACACACTTATGTTTGCTTATAATATTCTTAGCATTTTTTGTTTCTCTTATCCACAAATTATATCTACTTGCCACAGGAAAATTATATGACTTGTTGTAGCATACTATCACATATACGTATACCTATATATTGTTGTACAGGTTTATCATATGAATGAAATTTTACTCTGTAACGGTAAATCATCCAACAGCAACAGCACAGTAGCGACGAATTCAGGGAATCGGTTATACACGCTGATTGTGAGAGAGTGTAGCCGTTGTCAGAATTGCTGGTAGGGGAAAGTGGTTACACGAGATTAGTTCGGCAGTATCGGTAGTTAGTAATTGTTCTGGGAAAAATAAATATATCTTTTTGATGTTACTTTTTAAGTGAAAAAACATTGCGCAGCAAACTAAAATTAGTCGAAAACTATAAATGCTCGAGGAGTACAATGGATCGGTTATCCTTTTTAAGTAATCTGCTGATCCTTTCTACGGTATTTATAACATAACTGCAGTAAATGATGCAATGAGGTCAGTTCAGGGTGTGTAATTTTAATTATTATCCCTGCAGGATCTGTCGGTGATAAACTTTCAAAGAAACTAACAAATAACTGTAATACTCGTGTTTATGTCCTGAATAACACCGAGGCCAAGGCAACCTCGCTTTTGCTGCTCGGGTCGTTTTCCGTGTCGAGAAAAATAGAAAAAGTGACCGAGGGAAGAGAGAGGAAGAGAAGCGCTTATTGGATGTTCTGGGATTAGCATCCCCTAAGAACAACGCAAACCGAAAGAGGAGAGAGGGAGAGGGAGAGGGGCTGGGACAGGGACAGGACCTCCGGCATTGTGTCAAAGGGAAGAATTTTTGAAACACGTTGTTGTTTGTAGAGATTACGCGGAGGCAGCCGGGCAGGCTCGGTTAGCCTCTCCTCGTTTAGTTCTCCTCCAGAAGAAGCTAGTCGAGGCGAAGCGAGGCGAGGGTGTCTGTCGTGCGAGACGTTGCGCGAGAAGCGAATGCGGGTCTCAACAACTGTTGGGTCGTTGCTGGTGCCGCTGCTCTTGGCAACATCGCCGACAACGGTAGGTAGGACCGAGTAGAATATGTCAGCTTATTCCAATTACACACCACTTTGGAGTCGTGTTGGTCTCTGGGAACACACGGAATGGTGTTGGGTATAACCTTACACTTCGTGTTACGCCAATAGGGAATTACTGCCCGGCGATACCCGTGCCTACCTACCTACCTACCTACCTAACTCATCAAGCTTGAGGAAAGCGTGTGTCAACGTATAGGTATATCATACTGTACCTATGTACACCCTATGTAATGTGTATAGTACAGTATATACGCGCGTATATACTACACCGAATTATATGCTCAGGTACATATTTGTTGATCAACAACCACGGGACGGGAACTGATCGGAAACATCGGTCGAGACGGAATTAGGCAGTAAACTACACATTCGTGTACAATATGAGAGATAAGGAAGAAAATTTTTTTTTTTATAATTTTTTACCGAGATCGTGATGCATGGTTTTATAATGATTTTTTAAAAATTATTTTTATAAATATGGCACATGACAAAGCAGGTTTTGAGATGGAAACACGAAATTGAACGAAATTATAGATGGAAGGGAGAGAGAGAAAAAAAAGGAGGAAAATAAATGCAGGGAAGTAGAGATGACTTGATATGTATTGAAAAATAGATGAAACAAAAAATCAACCTCCACTGCATCCAATATACCTACGTACGTCTATGTATGTACGTATGGATGATGTAGGTACATTTTCCTCTTTCCGGCAACTGGATCGTTTCGTAGTTTCGTCGTCGTTTTCTCTATTCACTAGGGTACGACGCCACCGTCTTATGTGTGTAATACCGTAGATACATAAGTAGCTGCAGTCAGCTAGAGTGCACAGGATATTGGACCCCGTATACTTCTTGACGTTATTTTTGTACAGCCACAAGGTATATATATATATATATATATATATATACAAGGTGATTTTTTTCACTCGTACGTTATACCAACGTGTATGTACCACAACACACGTTTGAAATTTATTGGTAGCTAGTGCAGCCTGCAGGGAGTAGAATAGTAATGGATGATGCTGCTGCTGCTTTTTTCTAGTCATACTGTGCTGCTGCGTCCCACCCGGTACATACGTAACAAGCTTCAGCATACGTTCACGTTCCACAACGTGATGTGACAGACGTACTTACGCACACGACCAGACTAGCTCATCCTCAGACCCTGTCCTCGATATGGTTTACGTACGTAACTCTAACAATAAGGCACCTTCCGTCTACTTAACCCTGACCGTGTTTTCAGTCCTGCATCTCGTATTACATTAGACTCGCCCGGTTCGTTTCTCAGTCTTACAATCTGACGGGGGATGAAAAATTTGCCCCGGTCGGCAGTCGTTGTCCGTCAAGTCAACGGTCTATTACTGTCTCTGGAAGAAGAGGGAGCAGGTAAAAGAAATGAATTATAAACAATCATTTGAGGAGGAAGTACAGGCTGATAATATATTGCGGAGGGGAACAAAAAGAAGAAGAAAAAGAAGAAGAAGAAGATGAAGAAAAAGTAATTACCGCACGATTATATTAATACCGTGACAGGATAAGGTCCTCGCTTCCGTCGATAAAACTCTTTATAGGAAAACATCGCTCGGTTCTAATTACTTGTTATATGGTGCACTTATCTGATCCACTATCGTATATGTACAATATTTTAGATGCTATTCTATACCTTATTGTTTATGCATGACGGTTGCGTGTTGATTTCGAAGAAATATATTGTACGCATTATCTAATGCCGTATCTATGCATATGTGGATATATGATATGCTTGTGCAGAAGTTTACTTTTATTAGTTGACGGCATTGTGGTGATTGCTTAATTTTTCTATATACCAATTCGCGAACAGTCCCTCGATAGTTGAAATCATTGATTTTGAAATTTTCTCTTTTTTATTGCACTGTCTTGTGAAGAAACTTCGATCTCTCATCACGCATTGATCAAACGTGTCTCAGATATAATAATATGACTCTGTCGCTAACGAAAATTTAAAATCTAGGATTATGCGTTATCAAAACCGGATGCAGCTCGAGCATGATATCAAGTTTTCAAAACATAAGGATACACGTCGTTGTTCCGTGCATGACATAATATACGTACATATTTATGGTATAGTTCAAAGATCGCAGAATTATTATAAACAAAGAAATAAAAATAAATAATAAAACGACGTTTCGTCGTAAATTTTTAAGGCTGAAGTTAGTAACGAAACATTTTTTGTTTTCTTTGTTACGATTCAATCTAGCTGAATTTCTGACACAATCCTAAGGTTGTAAAATGGCGATTTTCTTAAAGATGTACGTCGTTAAAGTACCCAACGCGTTACACCGACTTTCAACCTAACGTAAATTGTTGCTGCTTGAAAATTCAGCGCGGCATGGTTAATAAATTGTTGTACAACTAACGGAAGTTACAAGAATATTTATCCATTGACATTTGTTTCACGTACTATAGCTCTATCTTATGTGTATGTCCACACGTCGTACCTACCTTACCTAGCATAATACGACGACTAGCCAGCAGCGTGGTCTAGTCGATTCGTGTAATTAGAGTGGGCGTGGCTGGTCACTCGGCTACGTGTGCGACCACCACCACCACCACCACCACCACCACTACAACTACCATTAGCACTAGCAGCCTCGACTAGACCTAGGCAAACCCATATAGCAAGCAAAGAGCTGACAAGGAGGGTTCACCTGAACTATAATCTACAAATGCATGTACATAATATTTTACATACCTTATATACTGTCGGGCGGGCGTATAGAAAGAGAGAGAGAGAGAGAGCATGCGGACAGGACAGATCCAAGGTGAGGAGGCATTTTACATACGACTTTTAAAGATAAAAGGGATCTAGGCAAGACGACAGTCTTCTTTGCTCGTTTGATAAGGCTTCATATCTCTACCGTTGCATCGGTCAAGAATGCCTCTCTCTCTCTCTCTCTCTCTTTTTACATGGGTAATAGGTATACGTACGTACATATACCTCGTGATAAGAATATCGTAGTATGTGTCACAACACGACTTACTAATCATCGGTGTCTCACCGTACGAGTTCGGATATCCTCTCTGTCACCGCGGTGTGCAATGTGACGCAAAGTTTTATTTCTTGGTAAAACATCACGAACTACCGCGTTGCTGCTGCTGCTGCTGCTGCTGCTGCTGACTCAGTCACTTCTCCATACTGTAGGACTAGAAAGGTAGAGGGGGATGAGGGGGGGACACGTTAACGCGCGGTGACGTCACGCATTCTTTTCTTACTACGAACCCCGTCGTATGACTGACCGACCGGAAGAGTCGTTTTTTCATTCGATAATCGATATACAGTATGTATAGGTGTATTTATTTCGTTGGTCGTATGTATACATTATATATATATATATATTACACGCTGTTTAACCGTAATTACATTAATTGTTAATATACCTGCCAAGCGTCGGTAATTCAATCATTCATTCATTCATTCATTCATTCAGTCATTTATTCATTTGCATATTTAAATTTTAATAATTGTTTTCTTTTTTTTTCTTCCTTACGCAATATCATTTGTATGCAGATGGACGTGTATTACATGTATTGTGTTTGTTATGTGCGGTTATAAATTTTGCGAAATATTTTATTACATGCGAATTTGATTTGTAACACTTGAAGAAGTTGTTTCGAGTGAATATCGCGTAATGATTTGTTACACACTTTAATGTTGAAATTAAGATAAATATTTTCCTGCAGCGTGTATTTCTGCATGTATATACACAGTTATTTGTCAACCGGTTACACATATTATGTGTATGTATGTATGTATGTAACACTCACGTATAATGACTAATTAGCGATAGAAATATTATACACTTCCCGTCATGATTGTACCGTCCTTTTAATTAAGCGTAAAAATAAAAAAAAAACAAAACTACGGCAACGATATAACTACAAAGTATAAAGAAAAAAACAATAACAACAACAAGAAAATGAGATAAATAAATGAATGAAAACGGAAAACCGTCGGAATTATCGAAAAAAAAAAAACTAACAAATACTCCCAATAATTTACTTGAACGGGTTTTTCCTTCCGCCTCAAAATTGGCGGAGAAAAATCGAGATGAACATCGTTTTACCGCATACTTATATGTTTATATGTGTACAGGTATAATACAAGTAGGTATGGTATATATGTATATATAGGTATACGTGTATCGAAAGGTGTAGGGTTCGGTGAATTTCCTTCCCCCACAACCCTTTACCGAAGCGCTAGTATACACCTATGTATGTTTACCTATGTAAACATTGTGTATGTGCATGCGTACGCATACATGCATTCACGTATGTATATAATGTATGTATACCATGTGTAATATGTATAGCTAAACGTTGCGGCGTCTCCGCCGTATTTTGACATTCTTTATGACGTGGCGTTGCGCGAAGAGAGACAAAAAGTAGAAAAATTCTCTTTCATATGTGAAAAAAAAAAAAAAGTTTCTATATTTTTTAATTTTGTTTTTGTTTAATTTTCTTTCTTCTTTTTTTTTTTTTCACTCTCGTACCAACCCCTCCAAGGAGAATTTGAAAGCCCCGAGTAATTTTCTGCGGGGGATATAATCTTGTGCTAACGAGTACCCTGAGAGCGTCAACTTCAACCAACAACCTACGGTCACCTTTATGTTCAATGTAATGGTCGTCGGAGGGCAGTTTCATCCACGCATTACTTTGTGTGGGTTTTGTCAATGCGCGGGAGTTTTTACACGAAGTATTAAATATATATATTATAGATATATGTGTATATACACATACAAACACAAACATAAACACACACCTTCTTCTTACGAGGTTGAGTGTATTGGGGGGTAGAAATCAAGCAACCAGGGTGGCTAAGTTAACTACTAACTCATTAACGTAAGTAGCCGACCGGCGGCCGAGCTGGGCAACAACTAGCCACTGTAAATTTTCAGCTAACTTGATTAGCCTCTGGAGAATCACTCTCGGATTGAGAATATTATATGGGAAACTGCCGTTCAGGGCAGCCTCAATTAACCAGCTACCTTGTACGTACGTATATATACATATATATCGACCTATACACAGAGGGATGCCTGATTTACAATTAGTCAACCGAAACTCGATCGATGATCCTCCCTCGATCATCTTCCTTCCCCAAGGAGACGAAACATCTCATTCTATCCTGTATCAGGATAGGTTGTTGTAAACGCATGAGCTGCACGTATTATACATGTAATATGTTACATACGTGTATAACAAAAAGAAGGGGTGAAAGGGGGGGGGGGGGGGGTTGGTTAAATTCTTTTTTTTAAAGTTCAAGCTTTCAGATTTTAATTAATTTCCTATTTTTTATCTCTTTTTTTTTCCTTTTTCTTTTTGGACCTACTTTAGTGTTTCAAGATATATGCGTTTCTCTTGTCTTTCTGTTCTACATTCGCCCTTGTTAGGTGCGTGGAATTTTACTAATTTCTATTGTATGAGAATAATTATTCTTTTAATCTACTATGTTTTTATATTGACAATTGAGAGAGCGAGGAAAGATGAAATTCTCACGTTTTCAGAGGTTCAGGGAATTTTTTTTTTCTATACAGCTTAACATGCGCGGTGCTAATTAATTCGCGATTATGTGCGTCGGTATAATTGTTGTTCCGGCAATCTGTATTATATATACATGTATAATTCGTTAATTGCAGGCGTCGGTCGGAAGCGAATGAAGAAGCGAGCACCCTTCCTTGAGCTCCTTGTTTTTTTTTCTTCCTTATTCTCCCTATTCGTCTTCGGCTTTTCATTCATCCCCTTATACCACCCCCGTCTTATACGTATATGTTTACAATACATGTATATCGCGGCAAGCTTATTTTAGAAGCCCTTTTATACCACACTTGACGCGCGGTTTTCACTCCCTCTATGGCTTTCCTTCATCCCTTTTTTTTTCTCCCCTTACTTTTCGTAGATGTAACCGTTGTACGGCGTTGAAAAATTTTTATTCCGTTTTAATTAGAGGATTAATTTCGGCTATGTATATGCGTTTAATAATAATAATAATAGTAATAATAACAACAACAACGGGCCAAAGCATCGTCACAGCAACAATTTATATACTACATGTAGAAGATGTGAATTTTTCTTCTTTCTTCGAAGATTCTTTTATCAACTTCGTTGTAAGGCGATTCATATCGTACGTAAGTGCGGCACTGAACCATAATAGACTTTTCGTTCCTGGCATCCAGTACTCGAGGAGTAGCTACACGTGTAATAGGGTATATATGGTTGAAATTTGGTTTCACGCGCGCTGCGAGAAGCGAGTGTTTAATTCCGGGTGGAATGAAAGGGGGACAAAAATAAGGCAGTTGAAACGAAAAAGGAGGTGAAAAAAGAAAAAAGAAAATAAAGAAAACAAAAAAGTAAAGAAATCGAAATGAAGCAACAAAGATGTCAAGCTTAGGCAAACTATAAAAGTCGTTGACCTTATAGACGACACATACTTGACAACCTCTACTTCCTGAAGGGAAGCAGCAGCTACAACTACAACCACCACCATCACCATCACCACCACCACTACTACCCCCTCCTCTTTTATAACTTTATACTCCGCGGAGTGAGAGGTCACCAGCAAAACGACGATCATGCAGCTGTACAAACGTTTTCAAAGAAAACTTCTAGCTCCTCGTCGTTAGTTTCCTTGTAAGGATTAAGAAATGAAGGAAGGAAGGAAGGAAGGTAGGAAGTAAGGAAGTAAGGAAGGAATGAAAACCAGTACAAACGACAACGCGACGTCCCCTTGCAGATAAGCCCAGTAAATTATCTCTCGTTGGGGAGGAAAGGAAAGATGGCGGCTGAGTGAATCCAAGGAGTGGTCCAACTCACTCGTTTTCCAGCTGCTTTTCTTTTCCTCTTCTTCTTTTTCTTCTTCTTCTTCTTCTTCTTCTTCTTCGTCGTCGTTGTCTTCTTTGTCGTCTTCTTTGTCGTCTTCTTTTCTCCGTCTTTCAGCCTTCGCGCGAGGAGAATAGAGCGTAACGAGTCCTCGAGTTACGTACGTTTTGCGTCCACTACTTTGTACCTACCTCTGTATGCTTATGCATGGATACATATATATATATATATATATATATATATATATATATATATATATATATATATAATACACACACATATATACCATATATATATATATATATATATATATAATACACACACATATATACCATATATATATATATATATCCATGCACAATGCACGTGCGCATACGTACACATACACATACATATACCTATATATTGTATATGTATGCATAATGAAAATAATTACGCCTACTCCGCGTATGTATTATGATATATACTTAAGTATACATAACGTCGACCTCCTTCAGCAGCGTGCATATATTTTTTAGATGAAATTAAATCGCAGAATGTGTTATATATACATATACAATATATACATATATATATATAATACACCTAATGCGGGTCTTCGGCTTCTTTTTTTTTGCATGAAAGAATATTTCCTACAAATATCCACTAAAATTGAAAAAAACGTATATTTATATTCAAGTAGTTTTGTCTGATTTTCTAATGTATTATATATACATAAGAAAAAAAATTGCTGATGGTGAGGGTCATATCGTATGTATATAGATTTCGTGTCTAATGACTTAATTACGTGTATGAAAAAATTTGGGCTGCCGTTAATAATTTTCACTAATCGAATCTCTGCTAAATAATTATCCTGGTCATGCAATGAACATTACCGAATTACTTTTATCAGTTCGTATGACTAATAAATAAATAAATAAATAAATAAATGAATTAACTGATTTTGAATAAAGTATTATCCCTCGTCTGCATGTATAAAATAATGGATGAGGAGGAACGATCCGCTTTTTTATATACATAATATAATCATATATGTACATACATACGTGAAATCGTTATTTAATGACGAATGAATCGGATTTATTTTCGAAATCATATAACCTATTCCCGAGTACTAAGTGCAGTGGGTGAATAATTCAGCTGCTTATACTTCTTTTTTTTTTCAATTTAATTCGCCTTTTTTTCGTTTAAAACATCGCACGTAGAACACAATTAGTTCACACACCGCTCCGGAAAGATTTATAGCAGCGAGGTGCTATTTAAATATAGAAACTGATAACGGTGGGCGATAATCTATGGGAATTAACGGCGGCGCTCAACGCTCAACGACTGGTGATGACGATGTTTTGAGTGCAGTAAAGGATAAACGCCATTAACTAATCTTTACAAATGTGCATCGAAGCATTCCTATACTTTTCAATCATCCATATACATATACATAACTGCACAGTTATTTATTTCTATGATAGAAACTCACGGGGTTTTTGGTGTAAAAAAAAAAAAAAAAAAAAAAAAAAAAAAAATCCCAAAAGGAGAAAAAAAATGGACTGTTTTTTGATGGTATGCAGGTATACCTGCATACCTACCTGGATATGCGGTGTGTTATGTCTGTTTATTTTTAGACCTTGCTCATTCTTTGAATGCAATATATATATATATATACGAGAGGAGGACTTCTTACGAGACATAAACTCTCTCACTCATCTCTTGACGTGTGTGCATGTGTGTGTGTTCTTGTGTGTATATATCTATGAAACGTCTCTTAAAGAGCGTATAAAGATATTCTTCCTCTCTGACGATGATGAGTGTCATTATTCAAACAAAGATTGAAGGTATGCAGCAGGGATGTAACGCGAAGCAAGAAAACGGATGTATTTAACGTGCACGTAGTCCCACTTTAGCTTACGTGTGACTTATATATGACACGATGTGAGTATCGTGTACCGATAACAGAAGCGCTGTGGTTACTGTTAATTAATGCGATAATTGATATACTTGAATATATATCTAATGAATTACACGAATATACTAGTATGGAACTGGTCGCATAGATTTTAACTTTCGCAATTGTTCCAAATCAATCTCGTTTGGACTTTCGATATCACAAGATACAAAATTTCTTGGAAAATTTTTCACCATTATTTTATTATATACGCGATAGACGAATAATTATGATATTGAATGCAAATTAAAGAGTAAGTAAATTTCGTCAAAAATTCACATACATATACGTGTACAATATATTCAAACCTCTTATCTAAATGTAAATGAAAAACGAGATGAAACATAATATGCATGGTATGAATTAAATGTGAAAATTACTTCTTTTTTTTTCTGTTTTGTTACTTGAAAAGGCAGGTAATGCCAGATATACGGAAAAAAACATGAAAAGAAAAAAAACTACATTTAAAACCATTTATTATACACGCAGCGAAATTACTCGATCTGCAATTATATTTCATCTGCTATTTTTTCATAATGTGTGTACACCTACATATACAAGGCTGACAAAATCATTCTGACAAAATTTATAATTTCATTAAATTCTGTCCTGCATGATCAGTGTAGTATAGGATAAAATATTTATTACACATATTTCTTCTTCTTTTTTTTCTGCGAGATTTTTCATATAATCTCATGGTGTCCAGTGATCGTGGAAACTATCCTTAAAGTTTTCTCGTGCTCCGGAAATATTCTGTTTTTAAGTGTCTTTTAACAGCCTCGAAATTTCCTAGAAATATTCTCGAATTTTTTCACCGAGCACCATGATACTCGTATGAATGTATATAATAACCGATAAATAAAATTGATAAAAATTTCACGGCAACACGATATTCATCATACCTACGGACAAGGAAATTCTGTACATTCGGTAAAATAAAAAAAAAAAGAGATGCAAAACTGAAAATGAAAGAAAAATAGCAGTATTAATTAAAATACCGATCGATTTGTCGATTTTCTCTATATACACGGATAAGCATGTATAACAGGTGCATACTTCCCTCGTTATTTACTTCACCAGCGGTAAAGTAAAGCGGTTGTTATGGTGTAAATCGACCGATTCACGAAGTTGGTCTAATTACGTCATTTGCGGTTGTTCCAGCAACGAGTCATTCGTCCTAGGCACAAACTCTTCGATCGGCTAAAATCGGCGAATTGCGAGGGTGAAGGTGAGGGTGAGGGGGTGGAAGGAATTCTTGCCCAGTGGGTAGGCAATCCCTAATGGGCCGCCTATTATACTAGCTGTATAATCGAGCAGCTGGTGCCAGCGCAGCGGGGTTTGAATAGTTCGACTTATGGTCGGACGCTGCCTCCTATCCGTATTAGCGAAGTTGAAGGCGGTTCTTCGCCACGCCGCAGAGAATCTGCAAACCATGAAACTAAACCCCGGTCCTCTCCTCTCTCTCTCTCTCTCTCTCTCTCTCTCACTCTCTATCTTTCTCTTTATCTCTCTACTCGCACGCAGGTATATCGCATAGTTTTCCCCATCCCCGATAGCGAAGGCGGCGGCGGCGGTTGCCTTTGTCCCTGTCTCTTTGTCGTGAGGCGCAGCGGAAGGAAGACCTTCTTGTCTGTAGAGGAAATGGAAAATTATACAATACAATTAGGATTTATAATTAATTCAAAAGTCAGATCGTGTCCGTCTGATAGCCTGCTTTACGCTTCAACCTAGGCTTTGTGTGAAGCGGTTCGTGCCGGGGAGAAAAGGATTCTCGTCTCGATGCGTGTATATGTATACATACATACATACATACATACATACATACATACATAATATAATGTAATATAATAATAACTTAATGGATGGATAAACGGATTGCGTGGGTAGGTTGGTAGGTAGCTGGAAATACGGCGTCAGTTTATTAATTACCGTAAACTGTTTGGATTATATATTTATAATGTAATATTGTAATTGTAATCGTTTGTTTTTTCGCGTTTACAAAGTTTTACCGCGACAACATTTCAATTATTCATTTATTTATTTATTTTTACTAAAAAAAAAATTTTGCCGAGTCGGTGAATTTCGTTTCCGATATTTATTTTGCGGTAAAGGACATTTTTTTCATTAAGGAAGTTAATGTACATATACATATATACATGAGCAGGAGGTACGTCGCATTGGATTATGGAATAATTTCAAAGCGATTGTGAAAGCCCGGCTTTTGCATGTTTTCATATGTTATTCAAGAGCTGTGTGGTGTTTTTTTCTCTTTCTTTCTTTCTTGCTTTTTTTTTCTTTTTTGTTTTTGGCAAATTTTATTGAAAGTTCGATTATTACTCTTTTGTAACGAGCGTTATTTCGAATAGTAATTCATTTTGCTGTTGACGGGTATCGGTTGAACACTGCGATTCGTGTGCGTGCCAATGCAGAGCGTGAATAATTAAAATCGCTTGATGAAAATGCTACAAATAAATTTTACACGGAGTGGAAATGGCAAAGAAAAATGACGATGCAAACAATTTATGCAGGATTAATGGAAAAATTGTCGATGAAAATTTTCAAATTATAATGTTAAGTTGATTAATAAACTTGACATTATTGATTTTTACTCACGCATAATACTATGAAAAATTACAAAATTCGTTCTTCGAATGTTTCTTTGCATTTTTATATACATTTTATATGATATATATCTAAGCTTCGTCTATTGACAAAGTCCGCTATTGTACCAACATTATATAGTACATTCCACATGTGCAACAGCTTCCGAGAATACGAGTATTAATATTTTGGTATATATATGCGGTGTTACATCGTGTGTTTCGCAATCATTTGAAAGAAATTCTCGGTGAAAAAGTTCGTTGTAATATACACGCAAAATGAATTCTTTCGAGTGCATGATTTCATCTTCGACCGATGGTCGATCCCTCTCAATTTCGATAGTGGAAAATTTTTCGTGGCAATATCTTCCGGAGTAGCTGCGCGTGTCAAGAACCTGAAAATTTATGGAATTATATCGCAGCTCGTTTTTTCGGAAGGGACTGAAATTCTGAATTTTTTTATGGTGAAACTTGAAGTAAAGAAGACAAATTTTGAGGATACATCAAAGTTCCGAAGTGCGAAATGGAGAAAATTTTAAAATCTCAAACACCGAAATTCTGGATGATCGAAGGTTTTCAGTTCTTTGAATTTTTGATCTTTTTTTGTTTTGGATATTCGATATTTTTATACTCGAATTCTGGTAGTTCCGGTTTCCGGTTTTTCTGATTTCTTACAACCACTCGTTCAGTAAACTAGACTGCGCGAGTACATTTTGATTTTGGGAATTTTACTCTATCAAAACTTTGCTCTACCGTTGCTTAAATTTTCTGAATCTTGGAACTTTGTTGTTTCTGAAAAGTTTAGTTTCTTTACTACAAGTTTCGTCGTCAAATAATTCGGAATTAGGCGCTTTTGGAACTTCTCAAATTCGGAACTTCGACCCCGCGGCAAAACCTTACACGTGTAGATTCTTCGCGCTGTACGCAGGGGTGACTAATTGCAAGTGTCTCGCGTTGAACCTTTGTTCGGGTTTCAGGTTCCGGGGGTTGAAGATCACCACTTCAAACTAGCTGCATGTACCTATTATACATAAACCCATCCAACCTCTTCTCACCGCGCGCACACAGGTGTCCTCACCGTTCACCTGCAATGCTCGCTCATCAATATCATATCCGTTAATAATCACCCCTCGAAAAATGAAACGCCATTAATTATGCACAGGGATTTTGAGCAATTTATCGGCGTGTATTCGACATAATTTATCGGAGGTTAAAAGGAGGTGGAAACTGCGTTAATAGGATGTTAAACTATACGTAGATGGAAAAACCTGCTGACAAGTGTAATAATAATTTTTTTACCCTAAAATATAATGAAAAGTTTAATTTTCTCGACAACATTATTTATTTTTATTATCATTTTTGTTGTTATTTTTCTTATTAATTTTTTTTTTTTTTTTTTTTGTCGCAAGAAAGTGCATCGAAAATTTCTTTTCATAAATTGACCTAGAAAAACTTTGATTTAAAATCAAATTTTGTACAATAGTTGCAGGAAATGTGTTAAATGTGGATATATTATCTACCCAACTCTAGTGGCGTGAAAGCGATCGATTCGCGTAACGTTACTACGTTCGAAAGAATTTGGCAAAACTTTGCGAGCGCGTGGGAAAGTCGTATGTATACACACTTGTAACACACTATATGTATATGTGTATGTGTATGTATATACGTATAAAGTCACGCTCGGGTTTTGATGCCCTGCACGCACAGCAAATTCTACCCCGGAACGTGTTTCAGGGAGGATAAAAGGAAAGAGGGCATTGAAGAAAATTATGGGGAAAAATTGAAATTAGGTTGGATTTACTCGCTCTCGGTGTTGATATATCTCGCGTTATATAGACCTTGTATACGCATACGTTATACCTATACGTACGTGCGATACGCGTAATACTTGCAATATTCGCCTACAGACCAGTTTGGAACGAGGAGATCAGGGGTGTCGGAGCTTTGTGCTTTATTGGCATGGCATGCAAATGAAACGAATTTGAATTACGCGGGGTGGTAGTGGTGGTGGTGGTGGTGGTGATGGTGGATATAGACGCGGGACAAGCGCACGTATAACAGTACAGTACACTCGGTAATATAACAGAGTCCGTGCAGACCCGGTGTGTGATTTAATATTGTAAAACATCCCCATAACACCCCGCACTAACTCGGCTCACCCGCGGGGTTATTATGTGACGCAGTACAATCTCAGCCACCCTTCATCTACATATTCTACACGCGTTTCCCTCCTTCGGTCAGTCACTTGCTCGTTTACACACACATTCACTTACTCATCCATTCATTCATTCATTTATTCGTTCACTGATTTAACCGTGATCGTATGTACGTGTATGTAGCGCAACTAAGCACATTATACAGAGCCGTCCAAACTGCAGTAGGAACGTAAGTGTAGGTACCTAAATTCAATTGAACCAGTTTGAAAAACATAACGCGCACCACAAACGACCTTATGAATATTTTTATTGCTGTTATGTACAGTATAACCCTCCGATGCAGCTGCAACTTTAGCAAGGTGTTCGGATTGTGTGTCTAAGATTTCTTTACGATTGGGGATACCGCAGTCTTGAACTTTTACTGTTTTTCTATTCTTTTTTTTTTTTTTTTGTTTTTTTTTTTTTGTTTTTTTTTTTCTTTACACAAATTTATTTTGTACATCGAAATCACGGAGACAGGCATATTGTGTAAAAATTTAAATGATTTCTTATAATTTTAAATTTCGTTAACGATCAGTATCGTAGAAATTTAATTTCATCTCTTGATCGTGAACAAGGATCCCTTGATCGATATTTTTCAATGGGTATCTACATTGTACTACAATTGGCAAATTCCTGAATAAAAAAAGCTTCACATATTGGTCCTCAGATATAGTGAAGAGATTTCTAAACCTCACTCGGCAGTATAATAATAATAATAATAATAATCGTAATCATAATGATAAAGATAATAACAATAACGGCGCGTGTGGAGTAAACGGGAATTCACACACGAGTTGCTAACTTCTTGGGCTTTGATGCGGGACCGCCGACCTGCCGCGTGTCAAGTACCCCCCCCCCCCCCCCCCCCCCCCTCCCCCCCACATTGCACCTATCCGTAGGTATAGGGTAGGTGGGTAGGTGGGTAGACAGACACACGTGAGTTAGTAGGGTAAATGCCGAAGAGCGGTTCAATATTGTACACCTATGTACACAGGGTATAAATTTTCACTTCGATCGAGACTCCTCTCTATAGGTCATATTCATATACGTACATGGGTACCCTAGGCTTTACTATATATACAATAATATGTATGTACATTGTATGTACATATCGCTCAGGGCTGCTGCAGCATTTCTCTATGCGTATGTGAGAGAGGCACCATGGAAGAGAGAACGAGAGACATTCCCGAGTTGTATCTTGGAGAACCTTTGCATAAGGTGTGCGGAAAAAACTCTTATAGAAATATAAGCCGATTGCTTATGGCGTGCATATGTAGCTGTTGGTATTCCCACGTCGAGTGTACGTCGTTTAATATACATATAAATATATATATATATATATATATATATATATATAATGTTTGTAGAGTATATATCATATACGAGTATTATTTATACCATTTATTATAGGTATATGGTAGGTATGACGTATGTACCTACTTGCAGACTGTGTATTATGACATACACAGGTAGATGGTTCAAACCTCCTTCAGAAATAAAGCGGCACGCGAATCCTGGGAACGAAGGAAGGAAACCGCCGGGAGAACAATATATATACATATAAAATAGTGTCTTGTCACGAAGGTAATAACCCGGAAGACAATTGATGCCTAACCGAGAACCCTGACACCCCCAATATAACCTCTCGATCTTCCCTAACGTGCACCACCACCACCACCACCACCACCACCACCACCACCATCACCTAGACCCTTCGTTATATGTAGAATCGCGATTTTACATCGTATGATGTATCCATGTCTGTACAGTGTAATAAAGTACTTTCGTACTTTAGACCCATGGGGTATGTTTTTGATACTTCGCTAACGACCGTCGGGCGGTTTAAACTTGTTTCCGAGGTGCTTTAACCCTCATTTTTTTTTTTTTCTCGTTACGTTTTGTATACTTTTTCTTATCATTTCAAATTCAGGATATATTTCTTTTTCAATGATTTTCGGAAGAAAACACTCCAGTGTAACGTGTATGTATAAGTTATTAAACGTATTGCGTGAGAAATTGTATGTTGTGCAACTAGTGGGCTAAAGTGACGATCTTCAGTGAGTCTGAAGTTTGCTGAAATCGTACATGATCAGACTCCTAACTTTTGCCAACGAGATGCACATGATATTTTTCACACAATAAAGATGCGAAATGAAACGATTTCCGCCACCTTTTTAAAATCAACGAAATACCATATTTTTTCACTAGTGCGCAAGAAACGGTTTTTACCGTGTAAAACGTCTATTTTTATGCTTGAATTGCGAAGAAAAAATTACTCCGTCGTTCCTCATGTAATATTTCACTTCGTGTATCAACGATCGTCGATAATTCGTCTTATTCACTCCGAGGCGTTGTCGCTTGTTATACCGAATCCGTGTAACGCGGTTGTTCCGCGAAACCGGAAATGGTGGCAACCTGTGCGAGTTTCACTGTATTAAGCTGAACAGATCGACGGCTCTCATTCGTCTCTCGCTCTCTTGCTACACCAGCAGGAATTCAGGATGAAGTATTATGTGGCACGCGCGTTATTCATGTATGCACATACGTACCTACCTACCTACCCACGTCTGTCACATATAATAGAAGAGAAACACAATAATTATATCATCAATGCAAGCCAGTCATCAGTTATGTATAAAACGCGAATCAGGTTTTTCCACCATTTTAAAATCATCGGTGTAAACGAGTTATTCGTACTATAAATATTATGAAAAAAACACATCCTCGAGGTATGAAAATTAAAGGAAAAACAAAATGTAAAAAATTTCCCACGAACCGATTGGAATATCGGGTGTGCACGATGCGACGTGGCGGTACGTAGACCGTGGAAGAATTCCCAACGGTGCATATGTAATGTTGAAATCCTTGTCTCACAATCAATTGAAGCATGCTGCAGTGCAGAAGCTGTGTGTCTCTGGTTATACACCGCGTACGTACATATGAGGCATTCTATACGAAACCGATCTACGTACGAACCTCGTCATCGGTGACTTTTTTTTGTCGTTTTAGTGCGGAATGCCTCATGTATACAATGTATGTACCTATAATGATGGAGGTAACTCCAAACTATCCTTCTATGGTATAGTCGTGATCATAATAATAATACTAACACCTAATAATGATAATAATAATAATAATAATAACAATAACAACAACACGCAGTTTCGAAGCGCAGATTTTTGTCCCGGAGTCGGAAATATTATCGGGAAGAATCGAGGAAGAGGCTGCCGCTGCACGTCGGCAATTTCGCATCAGTAAGCTCTCATCCCCGTCGCTGCTGCTGCAGCTCCCCCAGATCCCTATTTGCCACCCTCTCTTCCCTGCCCCTTGTTCCTATACATCACCCCATATTCCGGGCACCGAGTAACGCGGCTCCCTTCTTACAACTTCGGCAATAGAACAAAGTGGATTCCCGCTTCGTGAGTCATACTGGTCCAACAATGCAACACGCTGCACGCACGCACTCACGCACGCACGTGATACTATATATATATATACATATGTATAGGTACTCCAGCGCTGCATCGCGGGGTTGATTCGTTGGTTGGTTGACTAGCTGAATGGACGGTCGGATGGATGGATGGATGGATGGATGGATCGGTTGTTGGTACACGCGCTCATTTCGTTCGCGTGGCTCCCTTGCCTGATGCCTAGCTGCTGAAAATGGCAGGGGGGCGGGGGGCGAAATTTCCGTGTACCGAAGGAGGGTGCCCTATCGATCTTTGTATATCGGTACCCTCCTCCACCTCCACCTCCATCTCCTCCTCCTCCTCCCTCTCCCTTCCATTACATTCCTCCTATAACTGCACTTCGGCTATCCACTCGCCCCCCGCCTCTCCCTCCTTCCCCCATCTCCTTGCACACCCTCGTGCGGAAACGAGCAAGTGTCAATATTGCGACGGGCCTTGGGTACCCTGAGGAAATGATCATCCGTACCTAATGCTGCTTGCGCGCGTTATCGATGGCTCATATAAACTTGGTACTATGACGCACCGTGCGTTTTCGGTTGCGCTTTTTCCGGATTTTTTTTAACACAAAAGCAACACTTTGATTCGCTTGCGGAGAGCGGCGATAATGTTTGGATAACGATAAAAAAAAAAAAAAAAAAAACTGAACCATATTTCCGAGTGTTGTTATACTGACGTATGTGGTACATACTTTGTAACAAAGTCCTCAAAAACGGTACACTTTTTACACCCTAGTGTACCAACTGACTGAAATGATGGAAACTTGATCAGCGCTGTTCCGTACTTCGAATAACTTTTTTGTGGGAATACATACAAACTCCTTCTTCATCAGGACTGTAGGAAACGACGGAAGAAAGAAATACGGTATCGATGAACGGTTGATGGACGCGGAATGGCGTTTACACAGTACACTTGCGCCAATCTGCACCGTCCGTTTGTTGTTTCTCTGGCACGAGGAGAGGTGGTGGAGGAGGATGAGGGAGCTGCAGCTTCGTAACGAAGCTTGGTTGGGTCTATATAACCTGCAGTATATTAGGTTTGCGGAGGGCAAGAAATAAAGAGAGGCGATAAAAGCTCCGCGCTTGCAGCTGCGGTGCAGAAGTCTCTCGTCTGCGGTTCGTGTTCATTCGTTTCTTCATCCAGCACATGGCTGACTGACATAGGTATACGAGTATATTGTACTGTACCTGCAGTTTATCCGATAAGTTCGATTAACCGCTCTTCAAGTCTCTCTGCAGGCCTTCGTGTGATCCGTTTGCGATCCAGGTTAAGGGAGCTCTATCATTCCGACGTCGTGTGAAACCAAACAATTCTTCGACAACCTATCCGAACACCGAGTGCCTTCGGCGAAATCGTAGAGTTAGTTCGTTGAGCTGCTTTTTGTATTATCCGCGTATCATTGGCGCCAACAATGGGGTATAAAAGGAGAAAAGAAAACGAATTTTCAACCTCGAATCCAAGCTTTGGATAACTTTTGTGCAGATTCTTACTAGGTGGTAATCGAATACAGCGAACATCGATCATTCGGCTCGAAGTTTTAGAGTTTGTAGAACCTATACCTACAAGTTTTCTCTAATCGATCAGGGTTTTTCAATAGTTCGTTCTTGATGGGTGCCTAATGATCTATTCACTGATTACCGAAAGTGGGGCTTGTATTTCTGACAATTATATTCCATGTCTATTTCTATATAAGCGCTAATGTTGTAATATCGTGCGATGACGAGGCGCCAAGTCACGATCGGATAGTCCCTCGTGATATCCTGCAATGGGTGGAAGAGGAGAGTCGAGGGTGAAACACCAGCGTCTGCTCTTTCCGGAATCTAATCGACGGAATGACGGAAATAAGCAATACTTCGCTACTGTGCATGGCTTGATAACTTCCATACTTATCTGAGGCGTTAGAGCTCCTGATGGCGTTCTTTCATGTGCGATAGCTCAGAATGTACAGCGGAAGTTGCGCGTGCTTGGATTTTATTTATCATCATAATCATGTGTATGCAGTGTTTGTTGTCCAGGCATTTATACCATGCATGCACTTTACGGGGAACAGATTTAATTTTACGTATAGTAGGTGTACGGGAATCGAAGTGAAGACATTATATAAGTTGGTATATTTTTTAAAAGAAACTTTTTCCAAAATGATTATAAATTAAAGATAAATTTTTTAGTCCCAAGATATTATTCATTTACTCGCTATATAGTAATCTGCGATTAATGACGTCACACGTAATGATTCTACTGGGCTTTCAATTACTGATAGAGGGAACGGCTGCCCGATACGGAAGGCTTCCTCTTGTCTTTCGACTATCGGGCTTCCTCGAAGTGGAAACTTATGTCGGTCACTCATTACTGCAGTTATCAATCACTACTAACTCACTAATTCACTTTTTCAATCCTCCTCTCTTCATCGGATCTCTTTCCTATGTTATATATTTATAGGTAAGTGCATGATAGAAACGTACGAAAAATTGTTTGCTTTTTATTGTTATCTTTTTTTTTTCGCAGAGTAAACTTCAAACAAACAAACAAACAAACAAACAAACACGGTAATCTAAGTGTTATTTTCAATTTACTCGAGTGAACCGGAAACGAACTAATTTCTATTCTACTCGTGGGTCTTTTCCAACGTAAACACCATTTCTTATCGAGAATACGCGTGTGTAGGTTTATGCAGTACGTACACATACATGCAACAGCTTTCCTTGCCCTACGCCAAAGTATTTACCTACTTCGTGAAAATTACCGTGCATCTTATTCTACTTTACTATATACGGGTTGAGTTATAGGCTACATGCCTACATGCCTACATAGAAGATGTTCCAATTCCGTAAACAAGTCAGGCGAGAATATTTTCTTAAGTAATTAGTGACTTGCTGGAGCTACCATAGAAAAAATTAAATAAGAAAAATAAAGTTTATTATTCATTCATACATCCTTGAGCTGAATGAAGAATTTATGACGAAGAATATAGAGGTAATAAGTTGACGTATGAAAGTCCAAAAGAGAGAAAAAGGGGGTA
Source organism: Diprion similis (assembly GCF_021155765.1). Lineage (NCBI taxonomy): Eukaryota > Metazoa > Arthropoda > Insecta > Hymenoptera > Diprionidae > Diprion > Diprion similis. The sequence goes on along the minus strand of NC_060116.1, from coordinate 14,061,459 downwards.
AAAACGGGATAATTATACTTTATGTTTTTTTGTTCATTTCTTCTTGCATTTAAGACTCATCTTTCACGAATGTGCTCTATCTCTCTTTCTCTCTTTCGCTCGCTCTCTACGTCGAATGAAAGAGACGTAAACGCGTCGGCTGCATCGTCATCATGATGCGGAGGGCGTGCAGCTAGGAAAATGGGTTTAAATATATGTACTCCCGGTAGTCCTTTGAAAGTTCCTCGCGAAACTGGACACGAAAAGCGGATGATAATACAAGGGCAGCCGCAGCCAGACGCTCCTAGTCGCACAGACCTTGCATACGGGATATCAGGGAAAAGCCCGGGAATGCCGGTGCTGCAGAATAACGTCCAAGGCCTGTAATTATTCCTGCTGACCAGACCAACCACTCTTGGCGCGTCCTTGTCAAGGAGCAGCAGGAACAGGATAGCAGAGTGTGTCGACCTGTGCACACTGATCGGCACCACCCTGTCATCTGCTCTCACCTTTCGAGAGTCATTACGAAGCTTTAATGACGCCCGAAATCATCCGCCATTATATACGAATTACAGAGCATATAAAAATCGTCATTTCAATATACTTTTGTAAAATTTTCGGCATTACTTTGTATAGCTATATATGTACTCCGTGGACATGAGATTGTTGTAAATGACGTTGTTAATGCTCACGAACTCTCCTTGGTTTACGAAACTAAGTTGTAACCACGTTTTATATTATTCCCATAAAACACCAACGAGTTTTATTCTTTACTCGCATTTGTTATGTCGTATAGTCCTGTGATAATCGTAAATTCTAGATGATTGCGAGTGGCTGGTAGCACCTCACTTTCATTTATTTATGTCCATCCTATCATCCTATAATCAACATGCGTTGGTACACAAAATGTGACTCCGTTTTTTCATGATATCGATAATAGTTGTGCAATGTACTAAGGTACACTGAAATCAAAGTATAAAGTACCTCGATTTTGAATCGTTGTATCAAGTGTCGTTCTCTGCCTAGGAATCGAAATGTGTAAAACGTTTTTGGCTCGCTGCAACAATTGCGTGGACTATTGTTGAGAAAATAAGTATATTCTAGTTATAGTGAAGATTGCGTAGTGAAAGCTTCTATTCAATAACGTTTTCATTACGTACAACACGGTGTACCAGAAAAATTTAATTGCACTGGAAACGAGGAACATTTTCACCGACTTTCAATATTTCATGTTCACATATTTGTATTAAAAATAGAATGAGATTGAAGTCGGTAACGTCGCTGCAACGATAAATGTTCAGGAAAAAATCATGGTTACTCCGTACAATTGTACAGTATTGTCTGAAATTTGGTAAAAAAATATACCAATATTTCGAAAAGCCAATTCCTTGAAAGTCATTCCAAAATTGCATATATATCGTCTTTCGTTACGTTAACTTTGCTAACTTTAGCCTCGTTAAACAAAGTCCAACTTTGGACTCGATAGGAAAAAATCGCCGAGTGGCAAAATATTCGCTACTTGTTGAATTGGCAGGAAATATTAACGTTTTCTTCACGGTGCACTGCGGCTGCTTCTGTTTAGTTGTACACCAACTCTGTAACGCGCGTGTATGAAATTCTACTTCGCACATTGAACGGGCTCCGTCAGTGGATGGATGGCCTACATACGGAGTGACGGACTGACGGAGTGACGGAGTGACGGAGTGACGGAGAGCGTGAGGCAGAAGAAAAAGGAGACGAAGCTCGAGGAGGGATGAGAAAAATCTTCTCAACGAGCACGACGATGGTGCAGAACAAGTGTCATTGTGCTTGGGCGCCGTAGCGTGCCCTGACCTTTGAACCAGCGATCATGACTCCGCGGGTGCGGGAAACGTTGACAATCTTCATCTCTCGCTTTATTACTGTATATGCTCGTATTCGTAGGTATAATACACGCCGCGTGTTATATAATATTATAAATATTAATATTACAAGACTACGTCTCTAATTTTTTAGTTTCTGATGATTACTGTTCGAGTAAAATCACTCTCGAGGAGTTCGTATTTTTAACCCACACCTCGAATTATCGGATCTTCGCGCGTCTTAAACCACCTTACAAATGTTTTTTGTTAATTATGAAAAACTAATGTATTTATTAAAACGACTTTGTATGTTTTATGTAATAGTTGCAAATTATTTAGAAATAATTTTTGGGTATATACAGTCTCGATTGAGAATCGTTGACTTTACGGTTCAGCATGTTGAAAAAATTTTTTGCGTATCGATTCGATTCTCCTCGTATCCGTAGCTTGTTTTCATCTCTTTCCTTGTAATCAGGTAGCGTGCCGCCGAATCGCTGGAGGGTTTTGACCGACAAGCTGTAGAGAGTGGGGGAAAAAAAAACAGAAATACGCCGAAAAAAAAAAAAAATTCGTATATGTCTCTCTCAAAGAGGTAAAACGAAAAATCTCATTTTCCTGCGATGAACGTGAGGGAAATACGTTGGGGATTGCCGGGGGTTCGAACAAAAATTTGTTATTTCAAATAAGTTTTTCTCTTTCTGTGTATACGCCGCGTGTGTGTAACAATGTACGTACATATTATGTATGTATCTCCTATAGGTATATAGTATAAACACACACACGTATGTGCGTGGGCGTATTACGTGTATATACATTAATTTGAATCATATTTCAATACCGAACTCTGGCATCGTCTCGTATCGTTCGTCCTTTAAGGACACAGGTACAAGTTATAAACACTAAAAACCTACACGTATATATGTATAAAATATCAGTGGGCAAAATAATTTTCAGCGAGAATAAAACCTGCGGTATCTTTATCAAGAAAAAAAAAAAAAAAAAGGTTTTCACGCAGTTTATGGACATGGACTATCAGCGTTATCACGCAGGAGGAACCCGCGGAGTTTTAACCGAATGATGATAAATAGAACATGTGTATAAATAATTTTTACTTCCTATTTCTGCAGAAAGCCGCAGTTTATGTGTTATGTTGCGCACGAGTTGGAAGTTTTTGCACCACTTTTGAACCGTTTATAGGTACAATAGGTTGCCTTAAACAACGAGGCTAACAAGTTCCACGTTCAATTAAATACCTATGCGTGCAATGGCGGGAGTACGATGGAGTTGCTGATGCGCTCTGTGGGCCACTGAAAGTTAGCGGGGGTGAAAAGTTATGAGGTTCGGTCGTACCGTCGTGCCGTTGTTCCAAAAGCAGAACCGCACTGCCGCATAAGGATGAGGATAAAAAACGAGTCACGTTGTAAGGTCTTATTGTTAATCGGAAGTTAGGATTGAAGGAAAACACCGCTCGGAAAAAAATGTACAGCAATTTTATTTTTAAGAATAATTATAGTTAACGCGAATGAAACGTTGTTTTTATCCGTATTATGGAATTTTTTTCTGCAGAGGAAATTAGAAAACATGTGCTTATTTTACGAGAATTAGAACGTTCAAAGTGAGGTTAAAGTCCGATGGTTTTGATTTAATTACAATTGGAATTCAAAATCAGCCGGGGTTTCATTATTTTGTACTTTTTCTCAAATTCTTGGCAGGCACTTGAGCTCGTGTTATTTGGATTTTCTTTAAATTTTCACTTCGGTATCGACGTACGTTGTTTTATTGGCGGAAATAACGTTGCAGTTCCATAGACTTTCCGGATGATGGTTTTTTCCCTTTTCGTGACTTTCGATTCAAACGTTTTTTTCTATTCCAAGCGCTAACGATGTCAAGCATTAGAACTAAATATAGAAAATCGTGTGCTCCTGTTGCTCCGCGCGTTGTTTCCCTCTCTCTACAAGCGCCGGAAGAGATTAGAAATTAGACTCGAGGCCAAAAACGCTGTCACGCAGGGTCGAAGGGGCGGAGAGCTTAACTACTTTTCTAGTGACAACTGGGGGCGTCGAGGGGCGTCCCAAGAAACAGCGAAATAGCTTTCCCGATCGTTTATTTAGCTCCGGGCCCCTCGCTTCGTTCGACACCCTCGCCACGGGCCAGAACCGGGGGTGAAAAACTCCCACGGGAAACGAATTCCTTCGCCCACGATGCTCACACGCAATGCGGTTCCGTTCCGTTCCGTTTCGTTTCGTTTTGCGATTGCTTTATGATATTATGCGCACCTAGCACGGCTGAAACGAGGGGGTTAAACAACCCTGAATGCCCTAAGTGCAACGAAATTTTTTTGAGTGCAACCTCTTTTTTTTTTATGTTACTTGTTAGTACAAGAACAAGTTCGGGCTCAAAGTTCCAGCCTTACGTTAGAAATTTCCTAACTTTATCCGGTTTTTCAGGTTTTCCTTGTACGATCGAACCCTGATTTCACTCGCTTTTTCCATCCCTTATGTTCTCTTGTTTTTTCATCGAAATACTATACATTAAAACGCCATTGGCTCGATCACAGCTTGAAAATGTAATATCTATACCTGAAGACTAAACTCGATGATTGGCGGTAGATTAATTATGAATGACATTTGCGATTGTACGATTATTACCCCGTAGGTACCGCAGAGCAATGGTGTTCGATAACAACAATAGCAAATCGACATTCCCGCGGTTTCCCTACACCATAATATCGCGATACACCCGCGCCTCGAGCACCAACGTGTTCAATTGCTTACAGCTCTTGCAGAGTTCGAGGGGTTGTTCGCAGTTCCAAGTATCCGTACGTATATACCTACCTACCACCCCCTGCACATTACCTTTAATGCCGTCGATCGTAGAGTGCTTGAAACGATTTCGTCGAGCGCCGTTTCGATCCGAAGAAACGGTGCATGGTTCACTCAATTCTGACTTCGAGAACATTATTGCACTCTGGATCTTGACTTTGGGCGAAAAACGACAGAATAAATGTGCGAATTAACGACGCGTCGCTTTCATTCCATGAGAACCGTGAAAATGGTGAAAATGGTGAAAATTTAGCTTCTGATTCCGCGAAATATATACTTTGTAATAATTTTTAACTCGTAGGTATACAGATTTCTAAGCGATATTCTATCGTATTGCATAGGTTAAAGGATGTACAGGAGGTATATGTGTATGATTGTGTCAGGTTGGGTTCACAAACAGAAAAATCGAACAACAACGGAAACTCGCTCGCTCGAGGCTATTATATTGTATCGACCGAAGTCGTTCACTGACTCTGACAGTCAGTCAGATAGTCGAGTGACAGCGCGTGTTATACGGACTTGTATGTACATACATTTCTGTTTTCCGTTTTCGACTGCTGCTCTTCTTTTTCTACCCTCACTTCTCATCGTCGTTTTGCTTCGCTTCGTTGTACCCCTTTGCTCTGCGTTTATTGTTTGTTCCTTTTTACCTCTCTTGTTCCGTTTCCGGCTTTTTACCGACACGTTACCGCTACCGCTACCCCCCACACCTTTCGTCGTCGTCGTCGTCGCTTTACCTGACTCTCGTTAAAAAAGCCGTCCATTCGAATTACCCACGTTTGTCTAGCCATTCTCAAAGCTTGCGACACGAGGTTGTTTTTTTTATTTTTTTTTTAACTCCATCTTGTTTATCGTTGTGTTTTAATATGCGACGGACATGACGCAGGCTGCGACAAAGTTTCTTCCTTTCATTCCCCGTGCAATTTGTCTGCACACCCCTTGTATGCGTTGATATGTTATAACCGGAAGTGACGATGCAACGAAACGATTTCCTCGGAGTTTTAACGAATTACATATGTACATATAGTATAACCTAACCCCACGTCAGTTTTAGCTTGATCTATGTAACGTGTTACACATATATATTATAGTTCGAGCAATCTGCACGCGTTTCGGAAATTTTCGGAAATACGAAATTAAATGACATTAAATGAAATATCCTATTTCGTACAATCAAACGATAATTCAATCTTTCCGGCAAACTCTTTCAAGATTAATCGTTAATCGATCGTTTATTATTTCCCCGCAAAGGATAAGGTTCTTCCGGACAAGGTTAAATATCAAATTTTCATCACGTCAGTATCGAACGGAATCTCGTGCATTCTCTCTTCGACACGCATTTATTTATTGTTGATACGCGTGTATAGTTGATTACTTATACAGTATACACGTATAATCGATTTACCGCAAGCAAACTTTTTCTACTTTCTTTTGTTGCACTGCAAAGTCTTAGCGTAATAATAAACGATTACTTTTGAATTTTCATCGGGAATTACAACCCGCTTTCACACTTTTGCAACAACATACAACACGTGTGACGTATCGCCTCGAATAACACAAACAATACGCAAACAATTACTCGCGTCCCATTTCGCTTCGGTTGTTTTTGTTCGTTCATCTGTTTTTTTTTGTTTGTTTTTTTTTGTTTGTTTTTTGTTTTTTTTTGGACGGTATTGTTTATTTGAAGATGAGTACCTGTCCCCGTGTGCGGAGACGGAAATTTTAAACCATCAAATTTGCACCGGTGTTCGGTGCCGCCTGGTTCACAAACAGTGGGAATGACACTGCAGGGGTGAGGATAACGCCAATTACGTTACACGTTATACCCGTGGTGGTCCACCTATCTGTATATATATATATGGGGCATTCCAAGTGAAATCGAGGAGTCATTTGCCTCATGTCGTCAGATCTTTGCATCAAGTTTTTTTTTTTCGCATTGGTTCCACTTCAAAAGAAGTCTGACTTTTTTTTAAAAGAATTTTCTCGCTACTTTTTCAAGTGGAGCGACGCTCGTTTTTTTCTTTTTTTTTTTTGTAAAGAAAGGATAACAAAAAAAAACACTATTTTTTTAAATTCTGCAATTTTGAACAAAATCTATGGCAGCCGCAACCCATTTTCTAATTATGATAGATATTACTTATTTTTTGCCCAGAATCTGTGGAAAAAATTACAGAAGTTTAAAAATGGTGTCTTCAGTTATCCCTTTTTTACACAAAAACGATTCGATCGTCGCGCCACCAGAAGGGATAGCGAGAAAATTCTTTTAAAAAATTACGCTTCTTTTGAAGCGGAATCAGTGCGAAAAAAATGTTATGCAAGGATCTGGAGACATGAGGCAAATGACTCTCCGATTTCACTTCGAATGCCCCATGTATATAACATACCCATACATTTCTGTGGTATAACGAGCAAAAGCACAAAACTGTTGAAACGTGTGGTAAAATAAAAAGAGAAAGAGAGACCGAGAGAGAGAGAGAGAGAGAGAGAGAGAGAGAGAGAATATAACCGGTGTAGAAAAAAAGAGTGAAAAATAATAACGTAAAAATAATAACCCTCTAATTCGACTTGTTGCGTTGTTGGTGACATTTTTTTTGTTGCCTTTTTTTACATAAACGTACTTCTCTTGTACTATCGATTGACGATACGATTACACCTTCTGTATTACGCATACCCACATATACTTATCTTTCATTAATAAAATATGAATTATCGACAAAAGATTCGCAGTTGTCAATCAGTGCAGTAATAAAAGTATAAATTTTTATTGATAATTTGTATATGTACAGGTTATTAAGATGGTATGATATGACAAAATGTTACACGAATTAGCAGCTGATCGACGATCGTTTCTATCTCTAATAGTCGGTGCTCTAGATGAATAAATTAGCCGAAGTGCTAATAGCCGAAATAATTGTCGAGACTACAAGAAGAAGAAGAAAAAGGGCGGACCGTCAGTTTTTGCGATAGATTTGATTGTTCTCTTATTATTATATAATTGCACACGATGGCTCGGCGAATTCGGTGGGAGATGAGTCGATGCTCCTGAATGCTTTTGAATGCCTGACAAACTCGTCGACATCTATATACCCACGTACATGTATTACACGTATTCTCTCTTTTCCACACCGAGCTTTGAACTCCTCAACTCTTCTCCTCCTCCTCCTCCTCGTCATCCTCATCCTCGTCCTCCTTTTTCCCCTTAGCAGGCTGCCAGCTGTGCATGGCATTGTTCATGACGAGCGCGAGCCTCGCGAGGTCTTTCCGTAAATTTCACGCGTTCGTTTATACGCACATACGCATATGCGCGTGTGTATACGTATACACACATATATATATATATATATATATATATATATATATATATATATATATATATATATATATCTACATATCTTTCTTCCACGTTGTGTGTAAGTAAGTAATACTTCCCAGCTACGCATGAATGCTGTCCTCTCTTCTTCTTCTTCTTCTTCTTCCTCTTCCCTCTTCTCTCGGCGTCGCGGCGGCGTCTCGCGCCCTCCGCCCTTCGTTCGTGGCTTATCAACGACGAACAGGCGCCCTTGCTTGGCTGTCTGCTTGCAGTGCTTTCCGCCTTAACACAAGACGGAGAGGGAGAGAGAGAGAGAGGGAGAGAGAGAAAGAGAGGGAGAGAGAGAGAGAGAGGCGTATGTGCACCGCGTGGTGCCGCAAATAGAATTTAAGCCTGCGTCTGCCCCGCAGGGTAAAAATAGACCGGTAGATAGATAGATAGATGGATACATGGACGAATAGATAGGTGGGATAGAGGAGGGATATCCGAATTGCTGCGGGCTGTTGAATCACTGAAAAATTTCCTTTCTTTTGCTCGCAAAATTGGATTATCAGTCACATACGGTGATTTTTCTGTCCGTAGGCATTAACGTTTTTTTTTTTTCTTTTCTCTCTCTTTCTTTCTTTCTTTTTTCTTTATTTTTTTTATTCTCCTTCGTCACACGACGGAGAAAGAATTTCGCGAATTTTATCGAATATGGCTAAAGAAATGTTTTTTTTTCTTTTTAATATTCTTATCGAGATTAGAGAAATTACATTTTTTACTTTTTATCAGCGAATCACTTCTCCGTTCGTATTTTGTAAACTCGTCGAATTCTTTTCTTTCTTTTATTATTTCGTTTCCGTTTCGTTTTTTTTTTTCTTTTTATCCACCGTGTGTTCGCGTGCTCAGGTAATTAATCAACTCTCACGTTTGCAACTGGTGGACACCCTTTCAAACTTGCTTCACGTTTCGCCACCTATGGATCTTTTTTTTTCTAGTTTATTTATTTATATTCTTCGCTCAGATCTTTTACATATTATCATTTACACTATAGCAAGAATTAATATAATTATACGTATAGAAAAATTTTGACGATATGCATTACGTAGACGTTGTTATACTACATATTTCAATGTTCGAAAATTATACCTAATTTTCATTCATTCGACGCTCATTCATTGATTCCACTTATTCATTCATTCTTTACGCCCTTACGTTTGAGGACTCCCTTGGATTATAATCCTGGCTTATACAATACACCGCAGATTTTATACATCTGGGGGAGCTTTTATGTGTTATACGTGGCCAGTGTTTATCCCTCTATGTATGTATGTATTTATGTATGTATGTATGTATGTATGTACGTACGCGTTAACCGCGTCTGTTCTGATCGTCGAACGATCAGCTGTAAGCTAAATCCAGACTCGTCTCGGCATACGCCTCGTGCACGGTATCATGATACCTACTTTCAGCCTGCCACTTCTTCGTATACACTGTACGGAAGTGAAGAAGGAAGAACAAAAAAGGAAGAAAAAAAAACCAAAAAAAAAAAAAAAAAAAAAAACGGTTCTCTTTTCTATAAACGTTCTCTTATCTAAGGTTGTTTTTTATTTCTGACCACAAGACTACTGTAATATTTTTTCTTTTTTATTTTTTTTCATCATACGTAAACGATGTTATTACAGAGAACTTACAGAGAAGAAAAATATTCGGCTAATAAATGCGAGGTTGAAGTGAGTAACGTTAACTAACGTAGCGAAACACCGAGGAGATATTATTTTGCTATTTTAGAACGATTTTCAAGGAGTTGACTTTTAAAAAATATTCATATTTTAAATGTTTGATTTTTAACATGGTTTACCAAATTTTAGACAATTTTTGACAACGCCATTAACTTAAATCACATAAGTAAATTTACCCTATACTTTATCAGATTGTTACAAAATCGTTTCGTCTAATTTTTATTATTCTTTTCTTTCTTTTCTTCCTTCTTTTCCCCATATCATTTGAGTGGATTTTCGTTTATATTCTTTAATAACGGAGGCGAAGCGCAACAATCAACCCATTTGGATAAGCCCTCCGTGTACTTGATTAGGTATACACATGACGATAATGTATGCCCAGTGGCCTGAAGCTATCTCTTTCAACGATCAAGTGGTGCCACTGCACATGCAGACATTAGCCAGATATCAAGTTTTAAGAATCTCTTTCACTTCGCTACGTACTTCAACAACGCGTCGTGTGATCCATCAGATTTGCCTCTATACTCGTACATGCGGATGACGATGATCATGATGAATGTGAAACAAGTTTTTCTTACTTTTCCAAAGAAATTCTTTTTCTGGTCAGCTTTTCAATGCTGTTTATGCTTACGCTTCTGCTTATGCTTCTGTCCCATTATGCAATCATGTTATATACATGTTTTGTTGAATTTATATTTAAAGGACTTGAACACGTTTTGTTCACTTGTCGTGACGTCACGCGTCACGCGTCAATTTCAAACTGCTACATACCTTCTTTAATGAACATTGAATTGAAAAAAAAGAAAAAATACGACATATATTCTATCCCACGAACCTAATGGAATTTCTCATTCAAATACCTAATTACGTGTCAATATTTCGTCGAAACATATAACTTACGAATTAAAAAATTCCGAACGAATCATCAGGTTACCTACCTATGTTTTAATTATATACACAACTGCGATATCCGGCCGCTGACCTGTAACGTCGTAGTAAATTTCCAATTGAAAGTGCATCGAAAAGAATTCGCTGCGAACTGCAGATCGGCAAGGAAAAGAACCGGGGACGGGGAAAGCGTTGAACAAGCGATTACTGTTCACCTAGCGTGTAATTGTAACTCGCTTATTATTCTATAAGGTCTGCATGTGTCGAATGCTAACGAATATTATAACACAGTGTATAATGTATACCTATAATAACAACGTACGTACATACATACAACTGCCTTCTTCGCAGTGGCGATGAAGAAAATTAGCGTTAGAGCAGCGGAACGGCGTAAACTCATTCAGCTCGTCGACAAGCTGGGTATACGTTAACGCTAGACGGCGCATTCCTTGCCGATGACGTACACCGTCTGGTCGACGTCGAATAACCGGCCAGGAATCTCTTGTGCCGTGTATACCTACCACCTACCCTTTGGGGTATAGCGGAGGTAGGTAGGTAGGTAGGTAGGTAGGTAGGTAGATAGATAGATAGATAGATAGATAGATAGATAGATAGATAGATAGATAGATAGATAGATAGATAGATAGATAGATAGGTTGGTCGGTTGGCATATGTATATCCGTTTAACGTATACGTACGTATGCACGTCTGTCCTCACACTGATTAGAAAGAATATAAGTAGGAAAGGTTTCTTTGTCAATTGACGAGCCACTGTTGTCGGTATATTTATTATCCTGAAAATCTTTTGAAAAAAAAAAGATGAAAAATATCGTTACAGTGGATAACAGCTGACGAAAAATAAATTGTATTAGGGGGGGGGGGGGGGGGGGGTGATTTTCAGTGTACAGGCAATTTTTTTGAAAAATTTTTTACCTCAGATTTATAATTATATCTGTCAGCAAATATTTTTTTTCATACTATATGGTATAATTTGTCGGTTGAAATGATTTGAATATTTTTTTTTACCGCGAAACTTTTTAAAGAAAATAAATTCTGCAATATAACCAAGAGAAAAAATTTATTCTTACTCGTATCGACGATTGTACAGAAGTTTTTTTTTTTTATTTTCTGTTTTTTTTTTTCATAATACAAAAAGAAAACTGTATCATTGAAGCAAAAGAGAGAAAAAAAAATTGCATCAACGTTATCGCAGCAGAGATTCAGGATTTACGTACAATGTATTTGATGTATTAAAACTTGCTATGCGGAGGTAATATTTTCGCACGAGCGTGTTGTATTATTATCCGGTTATATTATTAAATTCATCGGAAGCTTTATCGCGTTCGGTTTGTCAACGCTGCGAGTGTTATCGTCGTTATCGCAGCAGGTTTAAAACCGTCGTCGACGTGTGCGGCTCGAAACCTAGTATTGCTGCTGATGTTGCTGCTGCACACCGAGGTTTTCACCCCAGTTTTAATACCACCTATCTACCTCGCTATGACGACGCGCATTGTGATCAGTCCGCTTGACAAGACTCGGCAGGGCCGTATCAATATGCCCAGAATTGTGACAAAAGTCGATCGACGTTTTATCCGAATTAAGCGGGGGTTCACTGATTACGTTCGTGTATTAACTCAGTGAAACATAACAGGGAAAGCCCCCCCCCCTCAAGGATTTCGTTTAACACGGCCAAGCGCAACAATTTTTTTTTTTGCTGTTTTTTTTTTTTTTTTTTTTTTTTTTTACACGATCACAGGCACGGATCGTTCGATTTTCGTTCAATTTCTGTATAAATTTCTTCGTCATGTTCTTCTTTTTCTTTTTCTTTCCGACTTTTTATCATATATATATATATATATATATATATATTTGCAACCGAGAACTTTTTTTTTAATTTTTTTTATTTTTTCTTTCATCATCTCCACGGTATATATGAAAAATTTATCGCGAGGAAACATCGTAAAAATACCGCAACTCCCGGTGGTCTGAGTAGGTAGCAAGAAAAAAAAGGAGACAAAAAAAAAAAAAAAAAAATTTGATGTATGTACGCAATAAAAGTAAATAAAATAAAATACACGGCTATGTACTTATGTTCTTGCGCAACCGCCGCGTGTATTCCCTCTTATACTTACGTGTATTATACGTATATATTTATAATATTTCTAAATATGTATTATACACATTGTGTAACGCGATTGTTATACCCTCCAGGGACAAAAATCTCCACTCAGCTGTTAAATTCCCTCAAAGAACGATAAAAGTTTTCCTTTCGTCGATGCTCCTGCTACTTTTCGTTCCTGTCAACGTACAATATATACCTACGTACCTACATGTATTACACATATTGTACCGAATTATTATATACCTCTGCGTCATGTATAATGCATGCACGTTACTCTATGCTATTCTCATATACGTATACAGCTGGATCCTCGTATGTATGTACTTGCTACATACGATTAGGTATATAGTTTCTGAGAAACTTTATACCCTACAATCTAAATTGCGTATGTGTGCATATAATATATATATATATATATATATGTCATAAACTGGACAGAAATGGCGAGCGACAAAGAAAAGAAAAGGCAAAAATTTATCGAAATTTTTTTTAACTCATGTGGGTTTGTAAAATTATATAATATAAGGTATAATATTATACATATATATTATGCAAGATCTGCAACCTGTCTGACGTTGTATATTATTTTCACACGTATAACTCTTCTCGGATATGCACACGAGAATTGTCTTGGCTTTTAGACTCCCGTCCTGTGTAGCAGCAGCAGGGTGACGTTGCACTTGTGCACTGATTCTTCAGCTCGATGTCGAATAAATGTCAATACAGTCAGATTGCATTATATGACACTGCAGATGCCGTGGAAGACATTTGCAGCTTGTTTGAAATCCTTGGAGGGTATATTTGTCTCGTGTATTATATATACTGCAGTTATAAAGGTGCAATAAAGATGCGGTAGGATGGTGTAAGGAAGCTTGTTGGAAAAACTATGACACATAATTATTTATTTATTGTTCTAAACGCGTGAAGAAACGATTTGTAGGAAATGAAATTTAAAGCTATATATTCGCTCCCTTCTCCTATTGTTGTCGTATTTAATTTTGCATATACATATATAACTCGGGAAAATAAAAGAGTTCGTTGAGTAGAAAGAAGTGATAATAAATTGGGAGAACAATATATTGAGCAATGAAAATACTTTTATTGCGGTGATGATACTTGTTTATACTTAAAACTCCGAAACAAGACTGGTTTTACAGAAACATTGATTGACGCAGAATAACTTGTTCATTTCGCAATACATGAAAGCTCTTTTACAAATCTTTCAACTAATCTGATCCGAGGACTACTGGATCACAAAAAGGGGGGCTAAACGGGTGATTTCACCCTCTGTAACAATATATACATATATATATATAAGTATATAACAATTCGATTTGACTCGATTTTCCAGCGATCGTGTCTAATAAACCGTTAACTGTAATCGGAGGAGATGGTATCTTCATCGATTCGTCGTTCGTCGAACGAATGCTATTATACCAACATTTCGCACCGAGTGTAACGCCGTAATGATGAGGAGGGCGGGTAATGAAGCGGGCGTATCTATGTATTATGTATACGTTCACAGGGTGATACCTAAGCGTTATACCTGCCGGCTAACATAGCCTTTCCGACACTACACTACACCCTTGTGATCCTACGTAATCACTACCGACAACCATATCGCGGAAAGCAACGAACCGACGCAATTATAATACCTCGGTACATTTCTGTCTAAATGATCTCAAAAATTGGCACGATCAACCTTGGAGCGTGGTTAAGAAATGAACGGAAAATTGTTGGGTTCCTTTTTAGCTGTGTGTTGAAGGAAATTATTTTGATAATTTAAACAGAGAGAGATGGAAAGAAAAACGGGTGAAACTCTTTTACTTCGTACAATTAGTTAGTATTACTTACGTCTTTTTGTCTCTATGGCTTTGCACGGTATAGTTAATAATAATACCGGTTTAATGACATTGTACAATACCAGCGTTCGTATATACTATTATTTAATTATACCGATTTTTAGGGTATTGTTTGTTTGTTTGTTGGGTGGTGAAATTACGCAAGGTACAGACGTTATGCTCGAGCTTAACTTCGCGTAAGGTTTCCATTCTTTGGCTATGATAACGTCAAGTTGGAAAACACATGTCCTTACAATACACGACGCTGTGCAAAATAATCGGCGAATAGCGGGCGGCGCTGGCGTGAATGATTTACATTGAAACCGCAGCACACAATGCGGCCATATTCATACAATCGAGGGCATTATATGGACGGAATTGACCCTTTTCGGGGAATGACCCGAAGCCGTAGTTATATTGTCTGTGATAAGTATAGCCGTGTGTGCACCACCAATGAACAAGGGTTAGTTCCTCCTTCTCCTCGGCATTATACCTTATACGTCTTTGTCATAAATATGACAAGTACCTTTGGTCGTGCTGTTGAATTACCGAAAGCGCGCAGCTAGTAGGCGGAATGCCAAGGAAATCGCGAATTAATGTCATTCAACGGTTAGCGAGCAGTCAAGTTGGCTTAATTGAGTTACCGGGTGCAGGTGGAGGTGAAGGTGGAGGCGAAGGAGGGGGTGAGACTCCCCGTTTCTCTTCGATTAACGATATTCATACCTAACTAACGTTTATCCCTCGCGACGACGCGACGCGACGATCACGATTTCCGGATGACGAGGAATGCCCTGCATGCGGATTCTTCGTCGACCCTTTCGTCATCGAGTGCGTCAATATTCCCGCTACCACACTTCGTAACTTCATCGTCCTTTGTAACGTAGACGCAACGAGACCGATTCTAATGTAGGTAAACTCAATAAGCGACCCGCACTGTCGTCGTCACTCGACCGGAAGGGCACCCCGTACAAGTTTAGTATCTCTTTCTCTCTCCCCCCGCATCATAGAGGAAGCGAGACGCTCGTTACATCTCTGCTACAACTCGGACTCCAACACTGGACGTCCATCGTTTTATCCAGTTAGTCGCCTTCTCGAGTTAGAAAATATCTTCAACCCTTATCGGTTAGTGGATGGATGGATGGATGGATGGATGGATGGATGGATGGGTGATTGGTTGGATGGTTCGATTGTGGCTTGATTTCGACGCTGCTGCTTCTGAGTGCCTCGTGTCTAACTCCGAATAACCATTATAACGAATTATTTAGACCCCTTATTCGGACCCCTGACTAATGACTTGAAATTTTACTCTGTTTCTTTAGGCGAGGCTTTAAAATTGAGACACTCGAGACACCTGGATTCACAGGATCAAACACTGCCCTATAACGAGGATGAAATTTTCAGGGTAAGTCACCCTTCGTTATACATTAAAACCTGCATAGTTAGTAATGATATATACACATAGACATAGACACATACACACGTATATCTACTTTACTCCTCACTCCTGAGACATGGAAATCGTTTTAGATTTACCCCAAGTGTTTCCCTAACGCTGGATTATGTATCAGTTGATTCGTTTGCTCGCTCACGCGAATATCCGGACACCGAAGTTCACATCAATGATTCACATCAGCGAATGGGCGATCTTCGTATACCTACTGATATACCTGTACATATCCCGTGGCACATCTATTCTACGACGTGAAACATTTACCTATTCCACAAACGTCGAATTATATACTCCTAGTCCAAATACGCGACGCGTCTATTCTATGTTCTGCAGAACTCTGTAATCCCCTTGTCGAACTCGTGTTAATAATTCAAAAGTCAACTTGGGTAACGATTACGACTAGGTGTATCGGCATACAAATGGACTACCCTTTATATATGTATATATTATATAAAGATTTGTGGCTACGATTATGTGGCGCTCGTATATATAACGTAAGTGATGCAGTGACACTTTGATTTTTGATCATGGTAAATCCCTCAAAAGACAATCCGTGCGAAGGGTGTCTACAAACTGCTCCACTCAGTTTGATTCATGACGTATGGAAAGGAGATTCATATCCCGCGATGTTGTTCTATAGGCATCTTTGGAATTGTTCAACCTGCATCATGACAAAGTGTATATAAATATATTTTATTTTTATTTTCACTTACTTTCACCTGTATTTCAATTTACTTGCACGGAACGTGTAATCGGTCGAAAATGTCGGTGAAGATTGAATTTCATAAAATTTTCAATAATTAGTTTTGACGTCGCAAGCAAACGCTGCTACATGAAACAACCTGGAATGGAATATATGTTCTACTTTTGAACGAACGGTTGGATGTAACTACACCATTTTCATTGTGTAATTTCTCTTTCAATTGTCGCGTATGGAATTTATAATCGCATTCATTCGTCACACGCGTCACTTACTGTCATCCCTTTTTTTTGGTTCACAGTGTTTCAAACCAGCAATTTTAGCGTATAGCCATGCTTTTTGTTCCAGGCACAGTCCTCGGATAATCATAATCATAAACCAGTATTTTCAAAATGTGCGACCTACGCGCCGGTTATCAAAGAAGAGGAACCGGCTGGTACGGGGGTCATCCAAGTTCATGCCGAGGACAGGGACCCCCCTGATTCTGGAGGTATGCATGTCTTTGGTTTGAGTTTTTTTTTCAATGGTTTTTGATACATTTCTTGAAAAAATTTTCCTCGGTTATACAACAAGTTGTTCGAAATTCCAATTTTAAACAGATTGTATTTTATTTTACTATCAGGTACAATTGTCTACTCATTCCTTTTCGCACCTGGCGAGAGGTTGAAATTCCAAATCGACAATAAGACTGGAATGATAAATACTACTCAGATACTGGACCGAGATGAACCGGCTCGAGAAAAGGAAGTTTACCTTACGATTTTGGCTAAGGATAACGGTAGGCCCCAACTTGACGATGTCTGTACGTTCAAAGTCACCATCTCCGATGTTAACGACAATTCGCCTACATTTGACAAAGTGGTGAGTGTATTAGAACGACGTTCTAGATTTTCAAATTCCGCATGGAATATTACTGTTTATTTTATAAGGAGAAATTATTGGTGTATAAGAATGTATTAACAACGATTCAATCCATTGAGAGATATACACGGAATATGGACGGTTTTATAGGTGGAAATAAAGAATTGATGGGTTTGCACGCCGACTAACATCCTTCTTTCAATTTATGTATTTTGCTAATTTTAAGCAATTAACAACTTTCGCTTGAATTCTTTTTGAATCTAGGTCTTTCGCGGAAACACGTGGAAGGTTCGTTGAGAGATTGTCGTGTGATTATACATATTGCTACCTACTTTATGTGGAATTATTGATGTACATTGCTCTTTCATTATACATTCCGTATACCTTGATATTTATATACATACCTCTATCACTTCCTCACTCATGTTCTATCGGTTTCATTGTTATTAGCAAAACGTGTTTACTTGCATAAACTCCGCAATCACAAAATAAATTTACTTCACTGTGTCTGAAGAGAGTTTGTTCACCGTTGGTATAATATTCGTTATAATTAATTATACACGAGGCGTAGAAGCACGTTTCACAGCTACGTGCGTTTATCTTTGGATTGTTCGTGTGACCGAAACAAAAATGTTTGCTTGTGCGTTATCGTCGACACCCACGAATTATAGTCGCACAACTTTTATTCCACTTTCATTTCTCTTTCGTGAATAATGGCATGTGTAAAAGTTGGATTCAGGGACGATGGTTCTTTCGTATTTCGGAAATCGAAACACTTCAGCGCGATACAGTGTATAATACATATTATAGCTTAGATTTGTCGGAGTGTGGGATTGAAAGAAATAAAATGAAAGGGGAGAAACTCAAATCAAGACCGATGAATAATGCATGTTATTATTTTGCAGATATCAAAGTCTACCAATCTTTTGATTAACTTTCAACTGCATGACGGAGGCTTACCGTTGCACTCAATAGATTTGTCTTTACGTTTTTTAACTGGCTTCATCTTGTTTATAGGCATACACGGAGTCGGTACCTCAAGATCTTCCCCTTGGAAGAGAAGTCATGAGAGTTTCAGCGACTGATATCGATGATGGTAACAATTCCGTGGTTCGTTACAGTTTGACCTCTAAAATACCCGAAGATGAAATGTATTTCCGAATCGATAAAAACACTGGTATCATATTCCTCAACAAAACGATCGATGTAAGTAAAAAGGAATTTTATACCTAGGCCAAGTCGGCTTTTCTATAGCTCTACTTTTATTCGAGGTAATAAAAAACTTCAGCTGCAAATAGTTTAACACATTTTTTAATCATTGCAGAGAGAACCTGACTACAAATTTTCCTTGACAGCTAAAGCCGCAGATCAAGGAGAGCATTCAAAGCCCAGTGAGATAGACCTGGAGATAAGAGTTGTCGAATCTTATAAAAAAGCACCTGCGTTTTTGAACAGAACGTCAGAACCTTTGAGGCTGAACGAAAGCCTCAACGATTTTGGACGCAGTCTTATCAAGCTAAAAGCAGTTTCAAATATCGACGGAGACCCCGAAGTAGTTTTTCGACTAGTTAATGGCCGAACCGAGCAGACTAACAAGGCAAATACGTTCAGGTAACGAGGAAAAAATAAATTGAAAGGAATAATTGAAAGATGCGTCACTTATGCTCAGATCTAGTGAGCGCAGCTGTCGAGTTAGCAGAAATACTTACAAAAGTATTACATGTCAAAAGAAATTTGTGTGAAATTTAGTTTTCCGAGTACTTGTAACAACAAGTAATCACAATTCTAAGTGTTCTTAATATTTTTATAGACTCGATCAATCTGGTAAAGATGAAGCCGATATAAAACTGGCTAAGCATCTTGACTTTGAAAGCAATACAGATTATACCCTGATAGTTCGTGTCTCAAACAAAGAACTATTGGCTGCTGAGACTTCTATCAACATCGAAGTTCTTGATGCTAACGACAACATACCGATATTTCGTGACATAAAAGAGGGTAGTGTATTGGAAAATGAACCACCGGGAGCTCCAGTGATGCAAATTCGAGCTATAGACGCAGATGGCACCTCTGCTAATAATCAGGTAAGGTTCCAAGTGGCCAAATATTTTTCGTTTCTTCATTCAGGTTTAGTTTTACCAGAGTCAGGCTTATGTCCCCCACGGTATGGATTTAGAATAAGTTTTCACATACAAGTCATTGTAGTTCATCGAAATGTGTTTGTTTTTTCAGGTCTCCTATGAATTGGAGAGCCATAACCAATTTTTTGCTATTGATAAACTAACCGGTAATCTGACAACGCGCACGACTCTTGATAGAGAGAAAGTTGCGGTATATACTGTACAAGTAGTTGCAGTGGACAACTCACCTAGTGCCCTTTACCAGAATGGTGAACCTAACAAGGGACGACAAGTCTTCACTGTCACAATTGCTGACAAAAATGACAATCCGCCACACTTTACTCAACCAGTGTACACAGCTAATTCCATACCGGAAAACGCAAACCTCAATCATCCTGTGATTGAAGTTAAAGCCATTGATCAAGATACAGCTAGTCTTGTTACTTACAGTATTATATCAGGAAATACTGGAAACGGTTTCGATATTGAGCCTAACACAGGAAAGATTTACGTCAAGAACCTACTCGACTATGAAACTATTACTGAATATAATTTAACCATTCGAGCTTTTGACGGTGTGTTTTCCGACACTGCCTACGTCAAGATTTTCATCGATAATGTAAACGATACCCCACCTGTATTCAAAGATTTTATGAAAGATCCTACTATTCAGGAGGAAAGCTTAGTTGAAGGTATTTATATCAAGACGTTACTAGTTTTTTTTCTAAATTGTAAATACCTCTTTTGACCCGAGCTACTTAATAGTACTGGTTATTGTATGTCTCTATTTAAGTGAACCATACAAAAGATTCTTTGCTAGGATTGTTAACCATGTACAGCTGGGTTTTATTATCTTGATGTCTGAAATTCTTGTTTTTAGGGTGCATAACCACTGTGTCAGCCTACGATCCTGATATTGAGGATAGGAATGCTGACCAGCATATTGCGTATTTCATATCCAAGGAACAGCAAAAGCCTTTCCTAACCATAGACAAATCAGGATGTTTGAAGTTGAAAAAATCACTCGACCGGGACCCGCCGGATGGATATGACACTTGGGAGGTGAGTCTTATACAACTTAATCACGATCATCACGATTATTGTTAGGATTTACTTGTATGTCATTCTATCTACTTCTTCAAGCTTAAAGACCATTATCAGTTACAAAATTTTTAGCACAGTATCTATAACAGACATGTGTAGAGAAGGAAAAAGAGATGTGAAAAGTGCTGACAAATCTATCTTAGTGTAGTGTAACAAATTCTTGGATCTTTTGCTAGGTTCGGGTCGTGGCACGAGACGAGGATGGAGGGCCAACTGCTTTGCACGCCACTACGACGATTAATATTAAATTGGAGGATGTGAACGATAATGCACCTTTCTTGGATATGCCTCAACCAGTGGTATGGTATGAAAATGAACCACCTGGAAAAATAATTGAACTGCAGGCAAAGGATTGGGATTCGGATAAAAATGGCCCGCCTTTTAAATTCAAGATCGATGCGACTGCTGACGAAGAGTTAAAATCTAAATTTTCCATACAAGACTCGAGTCTTTACGCCAAAGTAAAATTTGACAGGGAAGAACGTAAAACCTATGATATTCCAATAGCTATCACTGACAGTGGCTTGCCACCACAAACTAATACATCCATATTAAAAGTCGTCATAGGAGATCGCAATGACAATGCGATGGAAGAAGGTTCTAGTAGCATTTTTGTGTACAATTATAAAGGGGAAGCACCAGATACAGAGATTGGAAGAGTATACGTTAACGATCCAGATGACTGGGATTTGCCAGACAAGTATTTCACGTGGGATTCTACCCACGAATATTTTTTACTTGATAATCACACTGGTATGATAACAATGCGAAAAGGAACACCCAATGACACTTATGTCCTGAAGTTTGTTGTCACTGAGGAAAGCAAACTGGTACCACATCACAAGGTTAATGCCTATGTGAATGTAACGATTAAAGAAATACCAGAAGAAGCTGTGACTAAGTCAGGATCTATACGGTTCTCAGGTCTCACTGCGGAAGAATTTGTCGCACCCGGAGTATCCGGTGTAAGCAAGAAAGAAATTTTCCAAGTACAAGTAGCAGCTATGCTAGAAACTGCGGTTGAAAACGTTGACGTATTCACAGTGTTACATTCGCCACATCATAACAACAAAAGTCTCTTGGATGTTAGATTCTCAGCTCACGGAAGTCCTTACTATGCACCTGAAAAATTGAATACAATTGCTACTCTCCATATTTCGAAGATAGAAAGTGAATTGAATACGAGTATATTGCTTATAAACATTGACGAATGTTTGTTCGAAAGTCTCCACTGCAATAACTCTTGTCGTAGTATATTGGACGTCAGTTCCAATCCATATGCAGTTTACACAAATACAACTTCGTTTGTTGGTGTTAGAGCAGTTGTTGACGCTCAATGTATTTGCCACGTAGCTGAGCCAACTATCAATTGTTTGAACGGTGGGACTCCTCTGGTTACTAAGTGCGAATGTCAACCAGGTTTTGATGGCCCAAGATGCGAGCTATTGGCAATCGGTTTCAACGGTGACGGATGGGCTATTATGCCTCCTCCTGGCCAAGCCTGTGACGACTCGCATCTAGGTAAGCATTAAGAACCGTATTTCTAATCATTACTGTGAATTTTTAAGCAGTTTTCAAACTTGCTAAACGTTTTGTTTCCATATTTTCTTCTAGGACTGGAAATTACACCTCAAGTTGAGAATGGGCTTGTATTTTACTTTGGTCCGATGAGCCATATTCCTATTTTGGGTATCCAAGATTTCATGTCTTTAGAAATACAGGGAGGTCATGCTGTTCTGCTGGTTGATTATGGTTCTGGGACGATAAGGTTGGAACAAAACAAGATTGAATTGATGGATGGGAAGAGTCATAGAATCGACGTTTATTGGACTAAGACTGTAAGCGAATTTCCGACAAGTTTCAAAATCATGTAACATTGTAATTATTAATAAAATCAGTGCTTAATATGATATTCATTCCTGTACATACAGACGATAGAAATGAAAGTCGACAACTGCCAAATGTCTTCCTGCATGAAATTGACAGTACCACAAGGACCAAATGAATTTCTCAATGTCAACAGTCCCCTACAAATTGGAGGTTCTCCAATGAACCTTGTCTATCTTGCAAGTCAGTTCAACTGGGATTACAAACCGACGGACAAAGGATTTACTGGATGCATACGCAATATGACTATAAATGGAAATGTGAGTTTTAGTCAAGATTAATTTCCGTAATTTCATGATTGAAGAATGCCACGAAATTTTACCAGTTTATGAATCCTAATTGGTAACATTTTCCAGTAACCGTGATGTTAATGTTTCTATTCATCGTTTCAGACGTACAATTTAGGACTGCCAGAATATTTCAAGAACATAGACTCTGGTTGTAATCATGGAATGGCCAAAGCCGTCACATTTGGAATTGACACAAACTTCTTAGTCGCCATTCTAGTCTGTGTGGCAATCCTGCTGATCTTATTACTAGCTGTAGTGGTGCACAGAAGAAAGACCGACGACTTGTACAAAGACATGGACGATATTAGAGAGAATATCATCAATTACGAAGACGAAGGAGGTGGTGAAGTCGATACGGGATATGACTTGAACGTTTTCCGCGGCATATACGATGCCCCACCCATAGATTCAAAAATGGCACCTGTCGGACTCGAAGGACGCGGTAAATCTCCTCGGCTATACAAGTTAAAATACCGAGTAATATCTGTCGAATATTTGAATTGTACTTACTTTGACTTTCCCTCTTTATATCTTTTCAGCTCCAGATACTGGTGATGAAGTGCCCGACATTTGTGGGTTCTTGGATGGCAAAAAAGAAAGTTGTGACAAAGATCCTGAAACGAACGCATTTGATGATGTCAGGCATTATGCGTACGAAGGCAAGGGTAATTCAGAAGGATCTCTGTCGTCTCTCGCTTCTTGTAAGTGTTTCTCGATAAATTTTTACATTCACGGTGTCCCCGATATAATTAATTTTGATACACATCTTGTTAATTTCCAAGTTAATCATTATGGAATTTGTTTGCTTAGGTACTGACGACGGTGACTTGAAGTTTAACCATTTGTCGAACTTTGGTCAAAAGTTTTGGAAGTTGGCTGACATGTATGGGGAGGAGCCAAGCGACGAAGACAGTGATGGCGTTGGGGAACGTGAAAGCGAAAGCTGGTGTTAATTGAAAAGACTTTTTTAACTATAAACACTTTATAGATATTCCTGATATAGACATTTTCCCGAAATATTTACAAAGTTGAGAAGAAGGAAACGCCACCTTACAACACTACTGTACTTAAAAGCATAGGTGAAGGACTTGTGGCTTGGTGAAACGACGATTTCGGTTTGTATTCAGTTTCAGAACTTTATGCAACACCAAAGAATTAGAACTAACAAGATATACAATACGTGAAAAATGAAGAGACTATCATTCCGCGCAGTGCTGAAGTGAATGCATTATTTCACGTAATACGCCAGGCTTGGACTTTTGAATCATTTAGTATTTAATTATAATCAGTCTGTTGATGATTATCTTGGTAAACTCCGAAGTGGGTTGGACTTTCTCAAGATAAGAACAATTATTTCGGTATACGTGAAATATTAAGTTCATATTATTTTCACGTATGCCTAAAGTGCTTAATGTTTGAAGTGAACAAAATTATTTGAAATTCATACAGCGCACGATCGAGTTGTTGGAAATACACCCGTACCAGTGCAGGCCCTCTCTTTATTCATTAATAAACGGTGTCATGTAATATATTATAATACTACGATATAAAAATGCAGAAAATAAGAGAGCGGAAGCTATAAAGTACGATGTGAAAGGGTTGAAGAAATTATAGCTATGGAAAGAAAAATATTTTTTATTTGTTTATTAATTAATAATTAGTAGGTACAAGATGGAAAAGAGGCGTTACTTATTTTGTTTACATTTTTTTTTAAACTTTGCCACTAGCAACAAAAGCTATCAGACTGACTTAGAAATCGCTGACTTGGAGAAAATATAGATGCCAACATGCATAACTATTTCTATTAGCCCATAATGTTAAATTCGTTTTTGACGCGAGCTTTTAACGGATTGGTTGACATATTTTAAAATGTTTACTTTTATTTTAATTATGTTTCATATTTTGGGTTAATAGGCACAACGGCATAAAGTTTCATTAGCTAGCATCACTATCCGTATTTTCCTGATATTTTCATCAGAAATTCTCACAACATGACGTTTCACAGCATCAATTATATGAAAAAGTATTGAAACAAAGTAGTTGAATATTATTCTTTTAGATCCATAGGCGATATACAGTTATTATAAAGTTCTAATTATTGTATGATTGTTTTAGTTGAAAATTTTCCAAGCCAATTTTTTTACATATATAATACACTATATTATATGTATATCGGCATACACGAGATACACTACATACTACATATTACGTATTACATGCATATATTTAATTTATATATTTTAATATTCGGATAGAAAAGAGATAGTGAGAATATAAGAAAAATAGGGCGAGGAAGTGTGAATTGCGTGAGATAACATTGTAAAATGTATACTTTTGATTAGAACCATTTAATCGTACGCAAGGACGGACAACTCAACATAAACAATGATTGCTGAATGTAATTCTTTTAGTACATGTATTTTTTTTCTATACATATACACACACATACATACATACATATAGATATATACAATATCTTTCTATCCTTCTCCAAGCATTTCGTACAATATAATTATAGTTAACGGCAGTAAACGTCAAATAAATAGTTCTGCTTTGCTCGATAAGCTAGACTTACAGTTATAATAAGTCCATAGAAAGGGAACGTGCCATAGCACCATCCTTTATCTGATTGATTAGTATTAGTAAATCGCATTTCAAAATCAATTCCCACCATTCATCAACCATTAGTTAATCACACGTATTTTATATTAAAAGTGAAAAATATTTTACAAAAATGTCATCGACTTCGCATATTTTGTATTAAAAGAAAACTAAGTAAATTATAATAAACGATCATTAAATTAGTATAAATATATTAATTATTTGTAAGCTTTTTGTACGATTGAACAGCTGTGACATTATAAATACTGTCCGTGCAAAAAAGGTGCTTCTAACGACAAGAATAAGAGACAATATTAAGAAAAAAAGTTGAAAAAAAAACGGATCAATGAATAAATGTACAGAAATAAGAGAATGAGAAAGATTTAACCTGATTTCACTGGTATAGTTAATATTAGCCTGTATTCCGTTATTTGTTTATACGTATTTTTTGAAGTAGTAAACGCGTGGAGTCCAGTATGGTCACATGACGCCTGTGCAAATGATGATAACGTAACAATTTCTTCAGATAATCTTCGGAAATCCAGGACGTATACAAAGTAATTTACCTACAAGATTGATACCGTGAAAACTGTATTGTTATTATAACAGTTGTTACAACAGGAGATCGAGTATCCCGATTAGGAGCACCTTTTTACAAAGGTTAAATTAAGGTGTCGCAGTATAGGTAAAAGCACATGATCTCAAAATTGAAGAATGGATGTCGCTTGCCATACATGATGAATAGTTGATTTACGAAGGGCTAGTATAATTGCGAAATTGTTATACTAGTGTATCAAATTTAATTCAACAGAAAACCACATGAATATCATAGCAAATCGTTGAGTATTATTTACAACGTAAACTTTGTTCTCGGTAGCTGCCCTCTATAGTTAATAGAATTGCCGAAGCAGTCACATATATTTCGAACGCGAGCGTCATCATTATTGAATCTATTCAAATGACAAAACAGATCCACACATCTATTGATTGCTAAAATATATATTATTAGTAGTTAATAGTGAACGATATACAAGGTATATAGGTATAGATAAAATTGCGCGAAATAAAACTGCCTATATGAAAGAAATAAAATAAAAAAATATTGTTATGATAATATGATATACAACGTTTTAATTTCTTTAACCGACAAGAAGAGTTATGTGACATGTATAAATATATATATATATATATATGTATATAATATGTGTGTAATATATTTATACATACATACATATATATATATTTTCACAAGCAAGGCTATTTTCACTCGACATACATTATGTTGTATGTACATAACTCCGATTTGCCGCATCCTTGCAGTACACCGTTGTTTTCCATCAATTTACATACTCAAGCTAAGCTAGCCATAAGCTGTTATTCAATCATCGTATTGTCCTCCTAATAGCAGCAATTAATGAATAATCATAAGAGCGTCCTGGGATTTGGATCAACCCATAGTTCAGAGATGACCATTAATCTCTATCGACGACGCAAGTCCGATTTAATCGCTATTTCATCCCACAATGTATACTTGTGTACAATTTTTTACTTCCTAATTTCAAATTTATATAAGCTATTATACCTTTATACACCCAATCGTGGATTGTATGTGTACATATTGAAGTAACAATAAAAAATTAAACGAAACCTTTGAGACCGCACCTCTGTGAACCTGGCTCCCCAATTTTTACTAATGAAACTTTTATCGAGATTTCCGGGTTCTTTCGTGGAGTCCTAGCGCTACTGTTGGAAATTCAAAAAATTTCAGTCACCGGTTGTGAAAAATCCATTTTCAAAATATTGAAAGTGCAAATGGAGTTCTAGCTCTAGAAAAACAGTAGAAAAACCTCCATGATGAAAACAATAATTACTTTTTCCAGAGTTATGGGTAGCCCCCTACAGTTATTCGGAATGTTTGACACTCTCGTCGCAATCTACTTGGAATTTGCGAAGTAATTTATGATTTTTGTTCCGATTTAGCGTACTTTTGATATTCGTTTTTAATTTTTTTGGGGGCCAGAACTACTGCTGCAACGATATAAGAACTCGAGAACTCTTTTCTAGAACCAAAACTCCATTTGCATTTCGAACGTTTTCAAAATCGGTGGTTCCTTAAAGTTCCAGCCTTCCATATTTTTAAAATTGGTTTTTTCGCGTCCGGTAACTGACATTTTTGAATTTCCAACAGGAATGTTCGATAAAAGATTCATCGTAGGAAATTGGAGGCACACATTCATGGGGGTTGAGAATCTTGTTTTCCTAGACCTTTTTCTTGTAAATTCTTAAACAATGGCGATCGATTCCCGAAATCGGCGAATCCTTGATAAGCCAAGTTTGCTATTCACTCGTCGATCCGAAATGTTTATATTATTACATACGTATATGGTATACTAATTGGTGCTCGATGTTGTAATGGCGGAGGAGTTTGACGCCATTCGACCAAAGTTGAAGGAGTGAGATAGAATACGTACGTCAAGGAATTAGTACTGAAAACTAAATTGATTAATCATTTGTTCCGAATGAGCCCGATGGCTTCATTTCCTGCTGAGAAGGAGTCAGCGATAAATTACGAAGAAGCCTTATTAAGAAGGCCTGGCTTTTCTTACCATGCTAACTAATTATAATAATAGCTAGTCGCTCTCATGTTCGAGTAAAAAGTTGCGAAACTTTTGCCAACCGATCCTTACGTGGGTCGGTCACGTGAAAAGGGAGCATCCGGATAAATATACCTACGTATGATCGTTATTTGAGTGAAGAGTGTTAGAAAATATGGAAAAAGAAATCTTTTCAAAAATTTCAAGAAAACGTGGCAAGGAGGCGTTTCCTAATTTTTACTATTAACAAAACAACCTCACAAATGTCCAAGTACCCTGTAATTGTATTATTCATATTTCAGAATAAGTCAACGTTGACGATCTTTGTCTCTCACCTTGTACTAATTACGGGATTAAAGGTTTCCGGATCAAGATATTTTTAGCTGCGGATAAGGTATTTCTACAGCTATATTACCGAGTCCACATGCACTATACCGGGACGCGTTGTACGGTACCAATTATACGCGCCTTGAACAATCCGGAAGTTTTATAATCGATTACGTTTTCCAAAGAATTATAGAGACAGGTATAGAGAGCTGCAGCTTATTATGACGACAAATACGAAGAAGGGTTTATATAGGACGGAAAGGAAACTTTGGACGGTACAACGTAATGCGTAGGTATATATATATATCATAGGGAAGTCTAAGACTGCCTTGGTCATGTAACAGCAGAGTTATTTTATGAAACCCTCAGCTATTTCGAGGCGAAGGTTCACTTTATGGTAGGCACGCTATGCAAACAGGACAGCTATTTGTCTCTCGTTACGTCGCAGCTCTTTTTCTTATTCTTTCAATCTTTGTAAACCATTTTTACATCCGCCTATCTTACGATTAACTTCGTCATTATTTACACGCACAAAAATTGATCCGGACACCGGACGAAAGTCGAGGTCGGATTCAATAAATGTTTTTCAAACTGTTCGGACGCCCACATACAAAGATGTAGCCCCGAGCCGTGTGCGCCAGAGAGTCGCTCACATCCTGTTGAAAATAGATTCGTTTGTCCATCTGCGAAAGTAAAAGAAAAAGAGAATGTCCTATTCTTGTCTTTAATATTTATGCATATCTACTTTAATTAATTATAAAGTTCGTTCTTATTTTCAACAGTTTTTATTAAGTATATTTCGCATTTTATCGGGAATAAAAAAATAATTATAATAATAAGTGCACGCATCTTCAAACACGCCCATAATGCTTATCGAACGAAGATCAACCCTGTCGTAATATTTGAAAGTGTTTGATAATTAAAGCCACAGATATCGTCGGCTTGCGTCAACGGCTATCGCAAAACACTGACGCCGATCATTGGAGTAAACATGACGGTTTCCTCTTCGGGTCTTCTCAAGCTCGTTGCTAGAGGGCCGCAAGGGGGATGATTTTTTAGGGGTAGCTGGAGCAGAGAGGAATAGGAGGCTGCAGGGGTGGAACGGGGCAGGAGGGAAAATGGGGTATAAAGTCCCGGGCAGGCCTCGTTCAATCTCAATCGTGATCTTGTCACAGTATCGGTACTCCGACAGATATTGGAAGAATAATCGCAGCTGTTGTGTACGGAAGTTCCAAGTTCAGAATGTGAGTTTGTATACAATAATGTATCTCTCCATTTCGATTGCGGGAGGACGCAATGTTATGTTGTCAGTGTTAAATTGGTGTTTACTTGATTTACAAAAAGCATTAAATTCTTTCATGGTGCAGAAAGTCTTATGCAACTTATAGATTTATAAATCAATGACAACGACTAATTCATAGCTCTTCGAATATCCCACGAAGTGATAATGAGACATAGAATTTATTTCTCGTGCGAAAGAAAGCTGGACGGTTATCGGGAATTGTCTAATTTTTCTTTTCAAATTCAAATCGAAATGCAAGACGGAATGTGATACTTGAATTGACATTATCTGCCACCATTTAATCTACCGTTATGACTGCAGGTTTGGGAGGATTAAATCAGGGTGCTTCGTGCTGGTACTTGCAATACTTTTAATCGTCGCCCTCGGGACCGAGGCACAATTGAATTTCTCCACCGGATGGGGTAAAAGAGGCCAAAACCCTCAAACAGGGAGCGGCGGTAGTGCCATGTGCTCGTCTCAGGGTAAACCTTCGCTGAACCAACTTCTTGCTCTCTATAATATAATACAGGTAATTCCGTGTGAATTTATTTTTTTTCTTCAAGAAACATAATTCCATCGAAGTGGAAGGAAGAAAATTGAATAATAAAACAATGGCAAGTCGATAATACATTGAGAAATCTCACTGCCAAGTATTTTATTTTATTACAGAACGAAGCTCAGAAGTTGTTGGATTGCCAGAAGTTTACAAAGTGAAACTAAATCTGAAATGGACGAGAAACTCATTATATCTGTATGCTAAATGAACATAGAATATTATTATATAATAAACGAATTATTATTTCAATAAAGATTCCATATAGATATCTATAGACATCGCATGTGCAACAATGAATTTCGCAACTATTTATTCTACTTTGCAATTCGCATATTTTGTGTATACGTAAAACCCAGCCTTCCATATCGCTCCTCGAGTCTTTTACATGCAAGTACAATGTATTTGATTGAAAATAATCTACATCAGTATATGGATTCCCTCTTCATTCGTTGGCAATGCTTGCGTGAAGGGTTGAATAATCCGTGCACCTAAAAGATCAAAGCCAAGTGAAATTGCGCATGAATTTAGGGCCGATTTGTTTGACGACATGGTGGGGTTTTTTAGTTCGAATAATTGTCGCATCGCTCTCGTTTCGCTGAGATCGTCGATGATCGTCGACATGCGACGAACTGCGGTAAATTCTTCAACCTATGTATATTTTTAACGTGCACTTGAATGTTGGATAATGTCGTTCAAAAAGTGTCATCTAGTGTAATAAATATAATAAAAGTCTACGTCGTAATTGACGAATGTTTGTCACCTGTGACCATATAGAAGCACAATTTAGGGTGGCTAGAAGCCTCCCAAATTCCGTTTAACATGAATCGATCAGAATTTGGTATTTCGGAGTTTCCAATCGAGTCAATTGTCGCTTAGAAAAGTCTTTTATCCATAAGAAAAGGATATTTAATTGAGTAAACCTCGAAATATGTCCAGTAATTGAGACTAGCAGTCGGTCTCGTTAGAGAAATAGATAATCAATCTGTGAAAGATGCATTACTTGCACGTGTCCAACGCCCTTGCTCGTCGTTATAACCCCAATTTAATTCATGTGAGGAACAATGCGAGTCGTAAGAGCTTCGAGGTCATCGGAAGAAAATGGGGTGGACGTTGGGTGCGATTGTGGTTAAGGGAGCAAAGTCATCAGGTGGCAAAATCCTGTGCCAGACAATTCGAATGCATTGTTGCTCAACGCGTAAGGCGGACGCTGCAAATCTTTCACTTGTACACTAAAATTTGGGACGACGTTGCTCTCAAGTCGTTCGTTAATATATGGCGGCGTAGACTCGGTCAAAACACTAGAAAATATCTGTTTGGCGCTGCTGGCGTCTCCGTCTACAATTGGGATCGAGAGAGAATTCCAGACAACGAATTGCACAGGTAAATTCATTGGTCATTTACCAAAGACTGTGCCTTCGTTTGAGTTTTGTCTTTAATCTTCTACTCCGATCCTTTTCAGGTACTCCAAAGAACTCGTCGACATCCACCAGCTGCGAGAAAATACCGTTACGTGCGCGAAGTGCCACCTAAGACTAGTCATTGACGTCACACAGTCTGGAGTCAAATACTGCCAATGTCACGGCGCCAAACCCGCTCTGGCTTCTATTCAAAATGGTCTTATCTTAAGTACATTTATTAAGCTTGGTGTTATGAGAATGAAAATTTTCTATAAGACAGAGTTTCATGATTTCTAATTGAAATCTAGTTTAATCAGCTAGACTGTCCTTCAAACTGTTTATCACTCTTATCACTTTGTCTCTAAAGCATCTGTCTGAGACATTGTTAATCGTTTTCATGATCTTATTAATTCCATAAATTCATATTTTCTACATATTATTTCATTACATTTTAATTTAGGTATTTAATATCTGTTAGGTAACGGGAATCAATGGCAGCCATTCATAGAGAGGCAGGATATGTTAATGTGGCGCAAAGAAGAGCCCGAAAGTGGAGGGTTGTATGCTTACAAAGTCTACGGGTCATTTCCAGACGTGTCAGCGGAGGATTTTCTACACGTTCAAGTTGACGTGGAGTATAGAAAAGAATGGGATCCCACTGCTAGACATCTGGAGGTCATTGACACTGATCCCAGCACAGAATCGTGCTCGGATCATCGCAGTGAAATTGTTTACTGGGAAATGATCTGGCCGGTAAGTAATTCATAACCAGATACAACGTAGGTGTAGACACAGCTGTTGAAATGAATGAATTCTGGTTATAGAGATTATTTGCAAACAGAGATTACGTATTTCAAAGAAGATGGCTGATTGATAAGGAAGAGGGCCTTATCGTCATTATTAGCAGAGCATCGGATCATCCCAAGGCCCCACTTAGGCCTGATACGCACAGGTTAATAGCCGCGACAAATTTTTTTATTGGTGTGGCATGGATTACTTTGCGTCGTAAATTAATTGTCCAACTTATATCTACCTGATAGCAGTGATGCTTCACTTACTTTTCTCAATCGCTTCATTTTTGTTTAGAGTATCAACGTATTGGTCATACATGGTAATAAAACCATACACGGAATTTGATCAGCCCGGTATCGAGTTTGGATTAACATATTTTGATGACCCTGGTGTAAACATACCGTCAGCTGTAACCACTTGGGTGGCAATGAGTGGTGAGCGCAATAACAAATTTGCTAGATGAGTTTTAGAAATTTCACCATTAGAGCTAGGTTTTGTTTTCAACTATTGCGTAATGAAGTTTTATTATTTTTTGATAAAGGGGTTCCGGATTTCTTATGTCGTATGAGGAAAGCAACATTAGATTACCACAGCCGCAAATCAGTTGATGCAAAATCTGCAATGGTCAATATGGTTGGAGATCAGCCCATTGTTCTCGACACTTGCAGCGATTCACCTGTTAGTGATATTGGTTACGTATCTGAAGTGAAGAAAAATACAGAAACACCAAAAGAAGAAAATACAGAAACACCAAAAAAAGGAAAGGAAAACGAAGAACCAAAGTCGCCGGAGAAAAGTGACAAAAAAGAACGAAGTGCAGAAAATGCCGAAGATAAAGCAGAAGACAAAAGAGAAAGTGTAATGGGCCCTACACCAGACGAAGAACGTGGCTTTTTACACTACTTCTTACCATCCCGATTGTTCACGTGACATGACAAGCCGCATAGATACTTTGTTTAGAAGAAATTGATTTCAGCAAATTCAGATTTGCTGCTACTTGACTTGAAAACATTATCAGTAATACATTCTCATTTTAACGACGACGCGTTTTCTCTCTGGATGGTCGAATTTATTCTCGTGAACTCATGCAGTATTTATAAACGTTGAGGATCTCGTTCAATATTTCTGTACTGTAAGTTGATGTACGCTAGCAAGTCTAACACTGCCAAATCGAAGTCCCATTCGGAAAAAATTTTAGTTAATTCAATTTCACGACTAATACGTTTGGAAATCAAGTTCAGGTCAAGTGGGGATGGTTTTAAAACTAAACTTATCTTGTACGGTTTGTCATAGGTGTGTTAAGATAATAGTGTTATTTCAATCGTATGTGCAAGTATAAATGCGTGTGTGTGAGAGATAGAAAAAAATGTAGCTTTGAAATAGTATCTTTCGTAGTATGAATCAAATCTAATTGGATCAAGTGAAGTATTTTGCTTTAAATCTTATATAAATAATTTAAGTGTTAGTCAGCGAAGCCAACGTAGTAGGTTTTGAATAATTTTTCTGTCTTTACACAGGCTTACTAGAGAAAATGAATATTCAAATTATGGTCATGTAATCGTTTCGTGTGAATGGCCACTGCGCCATGTAATCCGAAGCTTTTGCACTTTTTCAACCCTTCTATAGGAGTCATTTTAAAAATAAAAACGTTGTAAAAGAAAGGCCATCTAATGTGAAATGTATCTTGAAAATCATTAATTTAATCTAAAGACGCATTATTATGTTATAGCATGGCTCGTGTAAAAATAAAGATGTCTATATTTTAATCCGTGTACAGAGTACAATAACATATTGTATAAATCTTAAATTCTGATATCAATTTCATAGCAATGCCAAAAGGTATTTGATATTTAAATATATTAATATTTTACGTGTATATGTGTACAATGATTAGAATATGCTAGAAAAATCAATTTCTAAGTTATAGATGCTGGTAGGTCGATATTTGCTAATTCTGAATCCGCGTCATCTTCTAATATGACGACATTATCAGTCTGACGCGAAGAGCAATATTGAGTGTCAGGAATAGAGGACAGAAGGATGTCAGTTTCCTTGTCCAATTCAAAACATATTTTTTCTGGTAATTTTCTAGGCACAGATTTAAAGCCGGTGCAGTCATAATCGTAGCACTTTTGGAATGCTACTTGGCTATGCAAATCAACAATCCAATACACGCCATTGCTTTTATGTGGCCTGCCTATGTTGGCACAGTACCTGGAACAGAAAAAAAGTCAAATAATTTATACATACCAAGTTTGGTGAATTTTATGGAATGCGTTATGAACTGTGTCATCAGATCCAATTTTCAGAAACATTTGACTGGTAAGAAATAAATAAATGTTTGAAGACTAAGTGCTGATCATTTCTTTTTTAAAAATTGATGTGTAGAATTTTACCTATGATCTGTGAACGTATATAACAGTATGTCGTCATTCATAACTTTTACTTCCCGAATTTTGCCAGGTTTCACAATGTCTAAGATAAATTTGTCAATTTCAGGATACGGTGATTCTGTTTTCTTTTCCGTCCTGACACAAACCTGACGCTGACTTAGACATTCTTTGGAATATTTAATCGCATCTATCGAATTTTTATCCTGGTATTCAAGTAAAATCAAATTCTTAGTACTTGGCAAATAAGAAATCAAAGAGTCTAAGAATAATCCCAATTCTTTATTCTTGTGCGTTGAGTTGAGGATGTACTCAGAATCGTCGCTCACGGTTAGATGAGAATTTTTTCCCAACTTGGTAGACTTGTAAATTCGAAAGTGCCTGTTTCTCGTGTAGACTCCCTCATCTACAAAGAGCTGTTTTCCCTTCATGGTGTTGACGAATAGCTCTGCCAAATCTCCTCTGGGAAAGTGGCTTAAAATATTATCAGCAGAGGATCGTTTGGTATTATCTACCAAAAGACTTTGTCGAATACTAGAGCATATGGCTTTAACAAACCGTCCTGTATGTTTGTTATTCTTGAACATAACATTTTTCACGTGGAAGACTAAATGCCGGCTGAATTTAACGTCGGTAGTTGAGTCCAGACTGAGAACATCCGATCTTCTGCAAGGGAAACCCCAGTGTTCCAAAAAATATGCGCAAAATACATCAATCAGGGTTTTCGTCATTTTTGAGCCATCGCTTGTCGGGTTCAAATCCTTGGTGAATTCCAAATCAAAATACAGGTGGCAAGGAGAGCCATCCGGAATAACCTGACAACGGAAGAACAGGTGTGTGAATACTTTAGTCGTTTCAAGTTTTATTCATAATTTTTTAACAGAAAAAGAAGAATCAAACCTCGTACGAACATCTCTCCTCCTTGGGTCTGGATTCATCGACAAGCCAGTAGATTTCTGGGTGCGCTACAATGAATTTCCTATATCCCTGATCATATTGCAAAACAAAGGTATGCATGGAGTTTGAACTCCCTTGATCGGCCACAAGCAATGCTTCTTGCTGCCTCCAATATTCACCCCAAAATTCAGACGGTCCCAACAACCGTCTTCGCTTAATCTTTTTATCTTCCCTATCCTGTAAGGACGATGATAATTCCTTGACTCTGGATTCATGCTGAGCGTGACTTTCGATCAATTTTTTTCCATAAAATGTATTCTTCGCTAATTTACCGATTGCGTTGATTTTTTGGTGGGCTTTCATTTACGTTTCAAAGTTAATATTTTCTTAAGTTCGTCACCTTGATCGCGGGGGCGTTCGGTAATTCAAAACACAGAACTGGCTAATCCACTCCAGAAACTTTCCTTTATTTTGACACTTTATTAACCTGCTTGAATCTAGATCTCTGTTTTGACTGGGTTGACAGAACGCGAATTATGTGAAGCCGGTAGTTGAATTGTACCTGTTTGAGCCTGTCGAGAGCAGCAGCTGTGCCCCCCCCCCCGTGCCGCTCTACCGCCAGCCGCCCATAATCACACAACTTGAGTCGCACATTTCGCCAGCATCGGCGGGCTGTTTCGCACGGAACGTGCGATGCCAATTCGTCTAAGATAACGACGCTCATGAAAATGGGTACCGACGCAACGACAAAATGTCGCACGTCGAAACTCACGTGGTTAGGTCAGTGGATCTCAATTACATTTTTATTCGAGAAATTAAAAAATACAGAATTGTTAATTGGAAGTGTGGAAGCGTGGAGAAAATGAAGAAGCGAGATGAAATAGCTGACGGTGTATTGAGGCTACGGGCAGTCGATTCCTCTTGCAAATTACGTTGATGTCGTGCAGTATTTTTCAAAGTCGGCTAAATTTCAACTGAAAAAATCCAAAAGGGTTAATCTTTGTTTGTTTGCGATTTTCAGAGTTTTTAAATTTTTCGTCTCAGAATCGTTTTACAGGATTCTTTTTCCACTAATTATGGACCCTCGGGTATGACATATTTTATTCAACTGGAAGTTGCCAGATAATCTCATTTGACGCCTGACGCCGCGTACAACGGCAATTTTTCGAACATTTGACCGCGTTGTTCGCAGCTCGCATGACACTTCAGACCGGTCGAGACTTGTTTCCGAGCAGTCGTGGTGAAGCTACGCAAGCAGTAAGTCGAGAATTCAGATCGCCATGTACAGGCTTTGATTATTCGAGACATGGCCAAGCACCGATACCTTATGGTTAAAAAAAAGACTGTAATGTTAGTCGATCAGTGTATTCCGACGTAACTCAATGTGAATAATATACGAACGGCATGCAGCGATTACATGGCCCGTAACAGAACCAAGTTACTGAAATAAAAACAACAGGGGACGTTGAAGGTGAGTTTCGTGTCTCAAATTTTCATTCTTTTATGCAACTTCAATTGTTCGCGAGTGCGATGCTCAACTCTCTGCGTCGCGTGTCGTTTGTTATTGTTTGTGCGTCTGATTTTCGGTAAGTGCGCAGTTGCATTGTTAGCAAGATTAAAACTCGGTCCGTTTAGGCAGCCAGTTACAACACAAAAAGTGTGAACGTGCTTAGAATAGAGTGTAATTACAGCGCTGCATAGTTTAAAGTATTTTGTAACAAGAAAATGCCCTGATAACCTTCCGTTGTGGTTGTGTTTTCGATCATTCTGAAAACACGGACCTTGCAGGACGTGACCTTAGCGTGAGTTGTGTCTCGGACTTTGGTTTGCGGATCGCGTCTCTTACGTCGGCATACGCGTGTAAAGTGAAAATGTTATTGCCTGGTTGATTTTAGGGATGATGGAGGGATTCTCGATTTCGTAATCCCATATTACCATTTAATAAAAGTTACGCATCACGGCGTTACTAATCGATTCGAAATTTCGAGTGAACCTAGATCGTCAACTGTTATTGATTCCTGATACATGCCTCTTATGTTTTGGATATCTATGGTGAATTTTGAATGCTGTTCAAATCGTTATTAAAGATACACTAAGTGATAACAAAATTTTGTGTTATCTTACCTGACTGCAGGAAGAAACAGTAACAACGCTGATTGCCATTAGTGGTTGTAATATATTGGAAGACTTCGTCAATGAATCGTGCAAGGCATCACTCGCTTGTGGAACCGATGGATTTATCACTGATGAACAACAGGTATAAAACAATCCCAATCATATGTCATTGATTTATGCAATCGGCATGATTTTCCAAAACTTGGCGTAATGCATTACCTACCAACCAAAATTGCATGTCTTCAAACATTGAGGACATGGATGTTGAATTAGATCAGATATTAAGAAAATTTTATGGTTTTGTTCTTCACCTGATTACAGAATTGGACTACGGCAGGAACGAACAAGGTTAGCAAGTATCCGCATTAAGTGGCCCTGGTGATATATGTTGGAAAACAAAATGCAGAAGCTGAACAGCTCGCAAATTTCTGGCAGACTGG
The DNA here is from genome assembly GCF_021155765.1 of Diprion similis. Lineage (NCBI taxonomy): Eukaryota > Metazoa > Arthropoda > Insecta > Hymenoptera > Diprionidae > Diprion > Diprion similis. The sequence goes on along the minus strand of NC_060116.1, from coordinate 14,023,129 downwards.
AAAACAGGTACACATTTGAGATCATTCCTGATTATACCTTTGTGCTACTTTTAAGCTGAGAAATTTGTTACTTGAAATTGATTGGTATTCAGTCTCATTATACTTAAAAAATAACAGTCATTTTTCAACGTCTTGTATGTTAATTGTGCAAAACAAATATGAATAAAATGTTGTTATTTCTTAACTGTTAACAGGGGCACACTATATTGGAGCACTGTCAACCAAATTTAGCGATGGTCTGAATAACGTAACTCGATCAATCGGCCTCTGACAACAAACTAAAAATTAAACCACCCGCTATGCAGTGAATGAAACTGAAAGGTGAATATTCGATATGACTTTCAATTACTATGTACCTTTTGGTCGTTAATCATTTTAGTTGTTCACTAATTTTAGGCATTTATTCAATATCAGTGCCTCTTTTATTAGCCCTCTAGTATTAATTTCTGCAATTCATTTATAAATAAATCAGAAACCACCGAAATAACTTATTTTGACAGTCTGAAGTGAAATGAAATTTGATCCAAGTCCATTGTGCGAGTAATTTTTTATTACACTGTTATTGCAGTATGGAAAGTGTGTCATCATCATACAACCTGCGAAGCCACGAGGACTACTACACATACATGTAAAGTGTGGAGCAACCCGGAGGAGGTAAGAAAACCTATTTCAATTATTGTTTGATAATTCTACATAATTCTGCTACATTTGAAACCTAATTTTTGTCATTGCGTAACATGCAAACAAATATGGAAGTAGACAACAGTAATAATAGTAAATCCAGTTTTCTAAATTAATTCGAGCTTCCTCTTTCATTTTTTCAGAGTTAAGCAGAGACATCCGAGTAACTTCTCCATTACTCAGCAACGTTGGTGAGTTTGCATGTGTTTAGGTTATGGGTATTAATTCCCTGGGATTCCTTTGTCACGTGGCGTGGCGGTAAAAATTCTTGCACAAATCTTCGATTTCTTAGCTGCATGGATAGGCTCATTCGCGATCTCAACGGTGCTTGACTTAAAGTCGATTTATTTTTTTTTCTATATCATTGGAGTGGACCTATTTTACCACAGTTACTCAAAGTTAAAAATTTTGCACGTTGCTGAAAGTGGAATGAGCATCGCGACAGGTTACCATCACTTACTCAACATTCGCCGAAACAGATTGTCTTTAGCTACAGATTATATAATTACAATGATGTCGCTTAAGTGATGGATGAACCTGAGGTTTAAACATGTTCCAACGATTGTTTAATTAATAACGTTTCAAAGTCTGGCAGAATGTAACATAATCAACTTGCATGATATATCTTGAATCATTTGCAATTTTTGAATGCCCAGCAACTGTCGATCAATTACAGGCTTAGCTCGCTTAGAAAAATGCAGGATGTTTTTAATCCATCTTACAAAAGGTTGATGTACCGATAGTCGGCCAGCAATCACTAAAACAATACTCTCGCTGACTATGGTACAAAAACGTTTTGCTCCCCACAGGTAATCAATGAAAAAGTAAGTCACAGTGACCACGGCGCAAATGAGGAAGAATGTTGTGTGTTGGAAAAAATGGAGAATCGTTTAGAGCGAATATAGGTAATCGGGTAGGTAGGTGGTCGTGTGGGATCCGTCGCGGGGTTTGATGTGGATGTGCGTGTGAATCTCTTTTCAACATTTCCGTTGGGCGGTTTCGTTGGGAATCAGGCGAGGGTAGGAAGGTCGCGATGCACCGTGATGTTACTAACTTTTGTAATCCACAGCGTCAAATGATCACAGTGATTTTCATCCAGAAACACGTGAAAGACTGAATATAAAAGTCTCCAAACTATTTATTAGTAAGCTTTCAAATAATACCGAGGTTCAATTTCCCATTTCTTGTCACTTTGCTATCATTTTCCAGTTGTTATTGAATTCAATCATTTAGTCATTATCTATCGTTATTTTATTCAATTGATCTCTGTGATCGTCTGAATGGGCAAAATGCATCTCTGGACCATCTATCGCGTTCCGTGGTACGCTAGATGGGGAGAGATGCTGAGCTCGAAGACTTCGCGTCGAAGAGGACCACCGACCGTCACGCCACACAATAATGCATGCCCTCCGACCTCCCTCCCGGACTTGACTCGCATCTCGGAACAACAATTTGCATCGCAATGTGTCTGATTCAGAAAGACGCAGATGCGAATTGGTTTTCTACAGAATTTTGCGACAAGTCCTAGAAATTTAAGATTTCTTGACGGATTAATCGGTCGCGCCTTTTTGCGCGTAGATTAATCACGGGAATCAGACGCGTCATTTGCGCGACGATTGATAATCAGGGTGGCGACAGACCGGGATGGACGATAGGTAAAAATGCACTTTTTTTATAAATCGTTCTGGAATTTCGGCCCTGCTTCGCAAATTCGGTTGAGCGTAATTTCGGAAATGGTATCGTTTAATTTCTAATTATTCGTATGAATCGAAGTAGAACTATTTGGTTTTACATTCAAATTTATATATTCAAGCTGCACAATTTCTGGAGCTCTTGATTGTAAAAGCTGTCCACCATTACTCAAGTTTTGTGGGAAAACGTTGGGGAATTCTGAATTTTTTTTTCACAGGAGAAGTTAGAAAAAAGTCAAGGAATTCTATTTGAGCAGAATTGTCGCCACTCCGATAATACGAATCGATCGATCGCGCCTTTAGCTTGACGATTTCCTTATCGGTATGTGAAAAAGTAAATCACTTTCGATGTGTTAAGCCTTCAGCTTTTCAATCAATTTTGTTACTAACAATTGAGTTTTCAAGTTCAAATTGACCGCGCCTTTTGCGCGTTGACTTGATACTTTTTGGTTCTGAGAGAAAGCGCGGCATTTGCAGGCCGACGGCCAATCCACGGGGATATAAATCGCTCTCATATCTGAGATGTATGAAAGTATTTTTTTAGTAATTGTATTGTCTTTTGTTTCAGGGCAATGAACTCATTTTTTTTTTTTAAGTATACTTGGTCGTATTTAGTCTTTACTCGAACAAAATATTTGTTTCAATAATTCCAGGTAGAAAAAATTGATTTTGATTGAGATAACCAAACCTTTTATCTATTTCAGGCAGTCAACATTTTTTGACTTTTTCAGCTAATCAAACCATTTATCTGTTCCAGCTGATAAAATTTTTTGCCTGTTTCAGCTAATCAAACTTTTCGACTGTTTCAGTTAATCGAACCATTTATCTGTTCCAGCTAATCAAACCTTTTATCTGTTTCAGCTAACTAAACCTTTTGTCTGTTTCAGGCAAACAAACTTTTTGACTGTTCCAGCTAATAAATTTCAGCATACAAACCGATTTCTGCTACGATTACCGGAATTGTTAACAAAGCCTTGAAATGTGTGAAATTGCTGATCGGAGAAATATCTCACCTGAGACGGTTTGGCAGAGTATCTCTTATGAGGTAAAATATTTCCCCGATCCGCAATTTTTCATAGCATATCCCAATTCTATTTTTGCAGGACTTATCAAGGTTCTATTGACAATTATGAGGATTGCAGCAGAAATTTTTTTCGTGTTGGTAACAAAAGTTACGTAGGAATTACTTCAGTTCGTATTTCCGATGCATTTCAAATATTTTCCACGTAACTTTTGCTACCAACATTAGTTTACGCGTTTTGAGTATTATTGTGTAAGAATGATTCGATTAGTTTATTCGTCGCGTATGGAACTTAAGCGCTTGTAATACAATGATAACCAATGAGAATTTTGCACTCAATTTTGTTCTCAATCATTCTTGCTGCAACACCATCATCATCATTTGTTAATATATCTGTGATTTATTTCGTTACCACCACCACTACAGTGGCACTTCGCCATGGTAACCACGTTCTGTATTATCCAGTGCTATTGCGACGCTGAAGCACAGTAGATTACGGATCGGTAACCACGCGACCTGCATTTACCGTCGAGGATATCTCGGACATCACTTCCGAATACCTATTTTGTGTCGGAGGGCGTTGCCAAACGAGGAAAACGTAAAACGGAAGTGTGGCCTTCTTCAGGCTCTCTCTCTCTCTCTCTCTCTCTCTCTCTCTCTCTCTCTGCGCCCGAGGCTTACGATTAGGATATGAATCCCGACCGCTAGCTAAGAAAATTGTAACCGAATTACATTTTGTTCCTAAATTTTTTACATCGGTTATAATATTCATGCATTGTTCACATGGTTACTTCTTATGAATCCTTTTGGTACTAGACTGATTTGAAAGTTGGATACAATCTGAATGATAATAAACGTTTTTCCTGTTTAATGGAAATAATCTTGCGGGTCTTGGTTTTCTGTGGATTAAAGTAGACTGACAACGAGCTTTTTCCTTGATTGAATCTATCCGGAGTATAACATGTTCAAGGTATATGCTTATTCGGATTCATTACTTCATATTACGCTGAGCCGAACTATAATGGCACGTAATAAAACAGTAATTACTTTGCTGCGTAGACTCAATTTTTTTTCCAAGTGTAGGTATAAATCGAACGAACCCGCGTACAAATTCATATTTTAATACCAGTTCATATTCTTTCAAATACTTTTAAGCTCTCCAATGTCTCGCTGTACAGCGTATTCCGGATCATGAAAAAAGTAATTCTTTAAATAACTTTTCTCTTTTTATAGTTCGCGTACTTTCAATTTTGATATAACTTTTATAACTCGTCTTTACTTCACGTATATCAAATCTAGCGGTTTATATAATGAGTAACAAACTTTATCGAATTTTCATGGTAAAATTCTTTTTATTGTGCTCGGTAGCGCATTTATTATAATGTGTGATTGAATTCTATAATTTGCTCGTTATGCATGAACTATTTTTCAACAAGTTCCATAGATACAATCCGATCATTTTATGTTGTATGCTTTTGCAGCAACGTTCATTTTTAATCGTCCATTAGAACCGACTTGTAACAGATATAACCAACTTCTGGCACGAAAAATACAGCAAAGAGAATCTCAATAATGCAAAGATCGATTCGGCGGCGAGAAGCAATTATCATAATTTGCACGGGCCGGTTGGTTTAGGGATTCGTTAAATGAGGCATAATTTAGCATCCGGATCCTCACGCTCAGAGCTGCTTCAGCTCCGCTGCTGTTACAATCTAAAGCCACTTGTTGCTCGTGCGCGAAGACGGAAGCGCTTTAGCAGCTTCAGTTTCGCGATGATCCGATGCCAGCAGCGGTATTCTCAGTTGGAGCGATTCTTTCGCCCGAAATAGGGGTGTCGAGGAGACGCCGGCGAGTGTGCCAGCCGGCGTTATAATTCCAATTATTATCATCACAGGAATTGGGAGGAAACGAGTAGAAGTAGATAAAAATTCGTGCAATTAAGGTGTGCGATTAGTACCTGCATTTTACAGAGGCGAATTAATTCTGTATAGTATATAAGAGACAGAGAGAAAGAGAGAGAGAGACGGATCGTAAGACTTTACTCCGGGGGTGCATTTTGCAATTTTCACTCCACGCAACGCTGACTCCCTTAATCCATCTTAGCATCCATCTCCGCAGTGTACAAATATTAGCATCGTTATTTTCCGCACATATCGGACAGGCTGAATTATTTACTCACCTGTCGATATATCTATCAATTGTAGTAGGTATATACGCCACACACATTATATGCACGTAGATTACAGCAGAGGGTTTCGTCTATACAACAAGCCACCGCGTGATCATGTCGAGTTAGAAACGCAAAGAAGATCGAAGCTCCGCTTATACGGTCAGTCGCGATCGTCCTCGAGGTTCCTCACCTACACACTCATGTGACAAGGTTCCTATACACACAAACGTACACACACACCTTTCAACCGAGATGTACACCTATGTGTATAACAACGGAAAGTGTAACGAGAGAATGTTTGACGAGGTGATCGTTGCGGGTGCGCCGATGAGGGCTGGGGGAGAGGAGCAGAGGGGAGGAGCGTCGATAGCGTATCAATCGAGGTGATCCAGACTTTGTGATAAGTGTCGTCGTCGTGTCGTCGTCCCTGCTCTGCGCGTACATGGATTACACTCATGGTCGCCGGTTCCCCGGGGTTGCAGTACACCGCGATATGAAAGAGCTCGTCAGGTGGGCCGAATCCGTCGCGTGTCTTCGTCGTCTTCGGGTGCTTTACGCACAACTCTGCATAACACTTTCGCGCGTGTTTTTGCAAATTGCGCGACGGTAGATTTTTGCGGAAAAACCGTGGATATTGAGCATCGTTGCTTTACGTCTACACGTAGATGCAGGTATTTCGGTACCGTTCGCGAAAGACCTTCAAAGAGGCAATATAAATTACTAAACTCAATATCAGAGGGCCGGTTCGGAAAAAGATACGACAAATTCGTGACGACGATGTGAAGACGTTTTCTCAATTGTAAAATTAAACTATTGTGCATTAGTGATATTTAACCTAAGGTTTTTGAGTGCGAGATGTCACCGATCTATTGTCGAAATACCGACGAGTGAGTTTAGGAAGCTGAACTAACGAACGGAAAACGCTGCTCGATCTTTCGTTTGTGGTTTATGTGCTACGGTAGTGGTGGTGGTGGTGGTGGTGGTCGTGGTTTCTTTGCTTTTTTTTTCTTTTGAATCAACAGCTATATGTAATATCCGATGAGACACGATTCTCGAGTAATTGTGATTTTTGAAATCTAACGAAAAGAAGCGAGAGTATAGAGTGAAAAGAAAAGGAAGAAAAACAATAAACGTGTATAAACTATCGCGTCCGGTGATCGCCTCTATTGGTTTTTTTTTTTTGTTTTTTTCTACCAAGGAGTAAGATTTCTTTTTTTTATCCATTCCGTTAAAACCTCTTTCCAAATCCCTGTAACCGTGTTTCATGCGAGATTTGTAAGGCATCTGAGTGTCACTGGAATAAACATTAAGCTGAGGCGTGATATAGTCGCCTGTACCTGGTAAAATCGTGGCAACTCGAGGAAGAAACGGGGAAATTGTTAATGAACATCTTATAAAGAAATAGAAGTTCGTTGCAAGATGTGATGCAGGAAGTGTATATACGGACGAGTTCTCCCCGAAGTTTTGTGTCCTGACAAGCAACTGCACTATACTTGGAAGAAGACTGGAAGAAGATGAAGCATGAACTCTCCCTCTAACTACACTCGGGGTAGTTTTCAACTTGCCGTTTGAACGAAACTTTTCTCGTGTCGCCCCGTAAGCGAAACTGACACGCGCTCGTCGTAATCGATGAGGTATACGAAGAGGTGAACCACTCCAGTGCTTCCAGGGTAAAACCGAGTGAGCCAGGAGCGGTTCACTTTCGCCATTTATAATACTCATGGGGCTTGACTATGACTCGATCGCCACTGTTATTGTTTCCTTGATTATCATCCTTGTTATGCCGCTGGATGTTTACGCCGGATGTCGCGAGGCTCAGCTGCCTCGTGATTGCGAGGCTCTTTGCACTTCCGATCGACACGGCGTCGAGACCTGCGAGTTGAGGGCTGCTGTTCTACTTCCTGCTGATCCCAGATTCGAAATCGCCCTTCCGAGAGTCCTGCCTGTACTCGGTAAGAATATTAATCTTCGTTATTTTCACCAGCGATTTATGAGGGGCCATTTTTAAACCCTTCCGATTTTTAGACTTCACTTTAAAACTCTTCAGACGAAATTTAACTTTCGTCACGTGTGTGTGTGTAGAATTTTTACTAGTTTTCCGGTCTGTTTAAACTTGTGTGTGTATGTATAGGTGTGTAATGACTCACGCCGATGATCAATGAACTAAAATTCGTATCAATGATAACAATTACTGATATCACTGGGAGACATTTCACGTTGATCTAACGCTCAACTACATACTCTGTTTGTTTATCTACACTTTTTGTAGTAATTTTATTTACCGGAAATATTTTTACAAAAGTGAATTTACGGAGAAGTGATATGTTGCCAGGAAATGTTTGATATTTTATCGTCACGTCGTTCATGTGTCATTTGTATATTTCAAGTCAAGCTTGGCGATGATGATTGTAGATATAAACGTCGTAATAGCGTTTCAATCGCAGCCGAGAACGGTATTTGGTTGAAGTATTTGGTTTGGTTGATATATTTTTTTTATACTCCGCGTGCGTTAGTGAAATTCATTTCCTGAGAATATATAAAATCGATGTTAGAAGCACCACAGAGAGAGAGCGAGAGAGAGAGAGAGAGTTTGGAGTGGCATGTTTGAATTTTTGTATACCGACTATTTTTACTTGCCACATAACTGCGTTTTATCATCCAAGGATCAGACAGAAAATATTATATATAATAAGTTGTAAATAAAACGAGCAAAATCGTTTTACACACGCCGATCGATTTATAGTTAAGATTTCGTGATATCAAAATAAATCTACGATTTTTTCTTCACTGATGAAAAATCATTTAAAAGAGAGAATCGATTTTTCTCTTTATATTTAAACGATGCGCAGGGAAAATCGATTTTGAACGGCTGCTCGAGAATACTTGACGAAATATCTTGTCGGAGTTGAAAATATTTTTAATCGATACCGCTGCTGGCATCGTCGGGGAAACTTTGGTCTGATGAACTTGTCACTTAACGAGGTGAAAACTTGGTTGGGAATAGGGCGGCGCAGAAAGGGAGGGTGGAAATTCATTTTTTTCATCTCTTGACGTTCGGCTCTATTGCGAATTAATCAGCTTTGAAAAATCAGTCACGACGATTGTCACGCTATTTTGAAGCGGGTGAAAAAATAAAAATAAAACCAAACCAAAAAAAAAAAGCAATGAAATTTAAATGGACCGTTTTTTATTCAACGATGTTTGAAAGAGGGATGAAAATCTGATAGCGGTTCTGAAATTCCATTACCTATACATAGCGAGGGTATATAAAAGACTGAAAGTTCTAAATGTTGTTTGATGCAAAATTTAGTTTATTTGACTCGAGTGGCTCGGTATATACGAGATATATACATATTGTGGAAAATTTCTGTTTGAAAAGAGAAAGCAAAAGAGAAACAAGCGAGATTTGATGCACGTTGAAGAATTCGGTATGAAAAAGGAAAGAGAGAAAGAAATACATAAGAAAATAAAACGAATAACCGTAATTAGAGGGATACGTTTAAAAAGAAAGTTACAGCCGTGAGAAATTTGCAGTGTTGGCAATTTTATTCTCTTTTCTCTTTCTCGTTTGCTCGTGTTATTAACTTTTGAATTGAATCAGTACTTACGTAGAGAAGTTTCTTCGCTAATGAAGAAATTAAACTCTCACAAGATTTGCTTGTGGTAACAATATCAAGTACTGTAGACGAGAAAATTTAATCAGGGTTCAAAATTGTGTTATGAAAATTGAGTTAAATTTTTCTCAAGATTGGTTCGAATGAGGATAATTAATAATTTTCAACTAATTGATACAAATTAAGAATCGCGATATATAACTTGTCTCACTTATTTAGGTATTTGTATATTATGAAAGACTTGAGACTCGAAGATGACTCAATTAAACCACCTCTGCCGACTGAAATTACCTGTCCAAAATTTAATTCCGTTTGAATTTTTTTAACGGCAGTTACATGCTTTTCAAAAATTGGTGAAAATTTCTTTTCGATAAGTTCTTTGATTCGAAAGTAATACGACATTCAAAACCTTCTGTTTTCGTTGAAACTCCTCAATTGTTATAGAAGAAAACAAAACTCTTCATTGTTTTTCATTAGTTATTATATATATTTTATTCGGATAACGCCATTTTAATCATTCGGGAAGAATGGCGAAGAGAATTTCAGGCGAATGATCGTAGATCTGTAGGGATCTACAGGCGACTTTTATAATTGTCTATTTTCTATATAATTCGTATCTTCTTGCAGATTTGGCAGTGTACGACGCCAGGGCTCGAGGTCTGCTTCCTTCCTGGTTGAATCTCACCTTCCTGCCGCAGGACGATCACTGCGATGCAACTTACGCCCAAATCGGAGCTTTCGACAGCTACTCGAATTGCGTTCACCTCTTCCTCGGTCCAGCCTGCGACTACAGCGTCGGTGAGTGAGATGAAATCAGTGTCTTCGTTACAACGTCCAATTAATTTAAAAATATAGTAACTATTTAGGGTGATTATTTAATTGGCGATACTGAATTTTCTGGTTATTGAGAAACGTTAAATCGTTTTATTTATAGTTTACTATATTTTTTCACTTGATTAAGTCAGTTGATTACCGCGTGAAAGTTATAAAATATAACGCGAGTGATCAAAATCGAAATTAATAGTAACATTTCAAATTTTACGGTTATACAGTTATACTACAGAACTCGTTTTTATCTCGTATTTCGTAACAATATTTTTCCATTTCAACTAGAAATTTTCCCTTTTGCAAAAATTCGTAGACGTTTTTTTTTTCTGAGCTTGCGAAGAGATTTCGATTTAATTGAAAGCCTCGCGTTGTTTCACCGTGTCAACGATATTTCGCCTCTGATTGTGCACAAGAGATTTTTTTCCATACGGGATCTTACATGGTTAATTATGTACGCACAAACCCACGTAAAAATAGGATGAAGATAGTAGTCGTGAGTATGCAAATCGATAAACAGCTCGCTCGTCTCCGCTTCTTTGCTTCCGGATCATTCCGCAAGCAGTTTTGATACATAAAATCTGCAAAGAGGATCGAGAAGCCCAGCCAAGAGTGTTAAGATGTTGTAAATATTTTTTTTTTTCGTTTACTCGTTTAAGAGAAGAATGGTTTTTCTTAATTTTTTTCTTCTCGTTATTCGGTCTCTTTGTGCTATATTTTTTCTTTACACACAATCAAGCTGTAAACAATTTCTGATTTTAGAACATTTAATCGACTTTGCAGCGCCGATGATTTTACAAATTTAGAATATGTCTCGTTTTTTAATGGTATTTTAAAATATCCTGATAGAATATTAAAATCTAATATATAATTTACCCCGGTTTTGATGAGTTAACAAAACAAAAAATAAAGCAAAGAAAAGAAAAAACGCAAAGCGTTTCCGTTGATAAGAAAATAAACGCAACGTCGAACAGGTTCAAGATATTTATTACACCTTGGCAAAGAATCCTGCAGTGATTTGTGTATTAACTGTTGGATGAGTAAATCACCGAGCACTCGACGTTACGTTATACATACGTCTATACCTATGTACACATATATGTATATGTACAACGGCATGAACTTTACGATCAAGCCACGTGCGTTGATGGAAATAAATTATTTCGCACGTTTATAAGTTATCAACCGACACTGTATGGTTTTTTTCTTTTTTCCTTTTTCTTGCCTTCTTTGCACTTTTTGTTGTTTGTTTGTTTGTTTTTGTTTTTTCTGCACTTCCTGTAATTTTATGGCGTGAGAAATTGAGGGGGTGGATGAAAAAAAAAAAAAAAAAAAAAATGAGCTCTTTGATGAAGAGATCGCGATAAATTTCTGAATTTTAGCCTCGTCAGTCGGGATTTTTATAAAAATTTTCCGATTTATTAACGTACTTTGATGTTTGTTTCGCGTGTGTATTAAGAAAAGAAGTATAAGAATTTATATCGGTGAAGGTGTGGTCAGATCTTCTTTTCGAAACTGCCAAGTTTAAAATGGTACGACGGTTGATTTCATTTACGACTCGGCTCGAGGAAAAACTTTGCTCTATCCGGCAGTTGGCAAACCGTGAAACTTTTTACTTCGTTGAAGGAGTTTCAAAGTGAGCTTTTGAAATACCATTTTTTTATTATTATTATTTTTTATTTCACTTCACACGCACGACAACCTGGTAATTACATAAATCTTGAACGAAACGATATTTCTCTCGTCAATAGATTTATTCTCCCTTATTCCCTTCACGTCTCTCGAAATGCGAAATTTGACTCGACTGATGGAAAAAAGAGAAAATTATACTCAAGGGTTTGCTCTTTTTCTTTTTCTTTCTCTTTTTTTTCTACCTCATCACGCATTTCTCCTCGCAATTTTATTGTTCGGTTCTCGTTGTCGTTCCCTTCCCCTTCCCTTTGCTTGCACGAGGGAGGACAGCCGCAGCTGGTTTTCCCTCGGCGTCGAGTGGCAATCACGTTTACTCGTGGGTGGAAAATATATTTTTGAAATGAAACGTCGGAGAGAAAATGAAAGCGAATATACGAAGAAGATTGAACGGCTGGCGGCTTCCTGGAGTCACGCCGGGTTCTTCGACCGACTTGGAAGTTTGATGCAGGAGTTTTACCGGCGGAATAAACTGACTCAGTTTTCTCAGATTCGAAGATTGATCGAAGTTATTTGGCGAAAAAGTTACCGTAAACTCGATAATATACATATACCTACGGCTCGTGAAATCAGATAAGATTTGAAAGTCCAATTTTTGCTTGCTTCATTTCTTTTTTTCATTTTAAACTATTCATCAAACGACACGTACCAGATTTTTTTTAATATGGAATTTAGTTGAAAGCTTTCGAAGATTTTATGCTCGAACTTTGCAAATTGATAATAACTTGAGAACGAAAAGAGACATTGACTAAATTCAAGACTAGTTTTTTTCGCGTCATAAATTACTGCTGATTTATGACAATGTAATATAGATATAAAGAAATTATGTCTCTTTAATAACCAGCTTGTTTAAATTTTCAAGGGAAATTTATGTTTTCTTAACATCTCGAAAATTATTGGACCCGTCACTCATTAAGCAGTTAAAACGTCTCTGATTTTATAAGGGGATGTAATTTTAGCATATTTTTTCACGAATCAATGCTTCAAAACTAAAAAAAAAAACCTGTTTTCAATTCTGTCAACATCTTTGTTCTCGTGTTTTAAATATTCAATTTATAAAATTGAAACAGGAAATATTTTGAATTTTTTTTTTATCTAAAGATCTAATTGTGATAAAATTTTGGAAAAAATCAAGAATGCTTCTTTCGTTAGGCGGATTAAAATAAAGAAGCAAGTGAAAAATTCGATTCTACAATCTTGTTCGAATTCTGTTGTCTGTTTTCATATTTAATTATTATACATATATATATATACAACGAAATCTCGTTTTAATCCCTCTTTAAATTTAAATTACTTTCGGAAGCCTGTTTATTGTGACGACGATCACGTATCCCGGCTTCTGACTCCTCAGCAAACCTTGCGGGGTGATCTCGTGCCAACTTCCAAACTCTCGGGGTTAGTTTGCTTCGTGCGTTCGCGCATAGAATACATTCTAAAACGCCCGGCTGTGTAGACATGTTTTAGCAAATTTGAGTATACCTTGCGGAGAAAACGTTTCACTCGCTTTGCTCTGATTGTTTTTCGGCTTCTGGGAAAACGAACAATGTCAATGATCAAAGGATAATGCATGAAAGAGAGAGAAATTAAATTTAAGCGCGTTTTTCCTTTTCTTTTCTTTTTTTTCTTCTAAATAATTAAATATTTTCACAATTTTCGAATCTATGCTTTCTTTAAACAGGCCTCTCGAATTTTTGTGAGAGCCTTTATCTGCTCCAGGTTTTGTCAATGAATCCTATACCTGCATTGAGTGTCTCGCGGACGTCGAGTGCTGATAATTTATTAAACGACCCGTTCGATAAACGGTACTTTATAATGCATGGCTGACTTCCTGTGCTTTTGGAGTGCGAGTGTAATCAAACGCCAGCTAACAATAAATATTTATACGAAATTCAATTCTGTCCAAAGTGGGCTCGATAAGTTTATCGAAAAATACTTGCTGGAATGGATTATACAATATAGGTATAACCGAATCTTGACGCCAAAACGTTACTCCGGTACACGTGTGGAATAAAAAATTCATTCTCGATTTCTACTTTATTATTTCATTCCCTTCAATCCTGTGTTCGGTATTAAATTATAAGCAATTAGCTGCTCCAATTTTCGTCCCGTGAAGAGCGATTTTCAATTTAGTTAATCAAATTCGTACACTGAAAGAACAAAAAGTAAATTTGCAATCAAGGGTGGTGAAATGAATATTTATTTGTGTCAATTCAAGATCTGTAGGTCTAAGAAAATATTCGGTTAGACGATTTAAATAAACTAGACATTTTGTTAGACCAGCAGATTTTGAATTGGCGTGAAGAGAGAGCGACTTTTACGAATTTGGCGAAAAATTTATTCACTTATCAGCAATAAATTACAAGTGTAAAAACCTGCAGGAAGTTACAATAACCTGTGCGCATGACTGTTCTACTACTACTACTAATAATAATAATAAATCCTTATAGGATAACTAACTAAAAGAAAAGAAAAACAACCAAAAATTATAAGCTAACTGAAAAACTATACTAATAACTTACAATTCGTTGATAATTAGTTGGTGCATCCAGGGTGGAATCCGCGATTCCCTTGTCTGTAAATGCAAATATTTCTGCAAGATTGAATTTCTTCTTTCGCTTTCAGCCGTCGTCGGAAGGGTGGCAAAATTCCTCGGGGCTCCGTTGATCACCACAGGTGGTTTCACCTTCGATTTTACTCAACGAAAGAAGGAGTGCAGCGATGAGTATTACATGACGCTGAGGACAGGAAGCCTGGCATTCAGGGATCTAAGCAAATTCTTCATCGCCATTATGGATAGGTGAGTAATTCATAAAATTCTTATCATTATATTAACATGAATATTATTATGCTTTTCATTTCCTCTTATCGTTTACTTCGGGCAAATTCTTCTATGGAATTTAATATCGCGTTTATCCTTAATAAGCGAAGTGAAATTCCGAAAATCTTAGCCTATTATTGCTAATGAGAAGTTGTGTACTTTATGTTTAGAAAAAAAATTTGGTTGAGGAAAAAGAAAAGAAAAAAGAGCAAAATGTTTGTTGAATGTTAAATATCGTTGGTATGGCGGCAATAATATACAACCCAGTAAATATACCCTTTTGTGTTTTACAGAGCGTTGATAAAATGGTATTTTCTAAAGCTGTCACATCCTCTGTGAATAAAAGTTGAATTTTCGAAGCATGAACGAATCGTGGGCGTCTTTGTGATATTACACATGTGCATACTCGCACATATCGTAGGTGTGTATAATATGTAATCACACAACGCGTTGTCACGCAAACACGGCTGCGGATCAGGGCACTTCGAGTTAACACCTCGTACGTATCGCGCGCCGGCTTTGGAAGATAAGGAATTGAGATTTAGATAGGCGGGTATACTCGTAAGGCATGCCTATCACGCTGCGGTATTCTGCTATTTAATATTAAAGGCAACGCGCGAGGATCCCGCTTTGCCATTTTTAATCACTACCGGATTCTTGCACGGTTATATGTATAACAGGGTGTCCAGTATTCATGGAAATTATGGAATCAGGAATTATCAGGGAATTTTATATCCTCTGGAAAAAGGCTGGGAATCTCAGGGAATTTTGATGTCGTATCTGGAATATACTAATTTTCATTCCAGGTTCATAAAAATTTAGATATTCGGTGAGAAAGAAAATTTTTATTTCAACTTTCAGGGTAATCGTCGTGATCCAAGTCCTGATTTCTTGAAAATTGTACGTGCTAGCGAATTCTCACAAACTCGTCTCGCAATGAGCTGTGAATATTCTTGTTCGTATGACTATTGTGTTTATCATTTATTCTGCACATGAGAACAAACTGGATAAATCACGATTCTTGTCTGGAAAAACTGGAAATCTCAGGGAATTACGTTTTCACAAATAACTGGACACCATGTATAGGGATTATAGTCTTGGCAAATACTGGGCTTATATGTTATGATGTGTACTTTTTATATTAATTTAAGGAGATTTATTCGAGATGAAAATACAAAAGTAGAGGACGTACCGGAATTACGAGTAATCCTTGAATTAATTAAAATCGTTTCAGAATTATAGAAAAATCTGGCAGATTTCTTCGATTTCATTCTACGGTGGCACAAATTTCATTCGAAAAACAATTTTCGACAAATTCTGCACTGGAACAGTATTTTTTTTTTTTTTTTTGTTTTCTCTCTTAATTGTTTCGTTTTCTTTAAATAATTCGGCATCGTTAATTATACAACGATTATCTCGCAACAGAATTATTGATTAAACTTATCGATTTTCGGTCAATTAACCCGCAGATCTTCGATCGAAGAGTATATAATCCGCAGAATGACGGGGACAAATTTTGCACTTAAACTTTTCGACTTCCTTCAATTAAGTATTCATGAATAATTGCGACTGTCAAAGGTGTCGAAGGGGGCGGGAAGTCTAAGGGGATGAAGGGCAAATTGAAAGGCTACACAGAATATTCCAGGAACACGCGAAACCAAAATGAAAGCCTAGAAGGCGAGGCTCGTATCGAGGGCTTAATTTGATGTATCTGTGATTAATTTGCACGCCACGGACACTCGATCATTGCATCGCCGGTTGAAATGTTCTCCTTCCTGATCCAATAAATAAATATACGCGCGCGCGCGCGCGCGTGTGTGTGTGTGTGTGTGTATATATATATGAATGTATTTTGTTTCCTTTATTATCCACGAATAATCGATTTATCTACGAATAGATACGACGGGAGAATTTAGGCGTGACTCGACCAGAATTTATATCATTCCACACGATATAGGTATACTTACCAACGTAGATATGAATGATGTGAAATATAAATAAATATACGGAAATAGAAAATTAAAGATAAATAACAAAAATTGATCGCCGAGTATAATCTTACGTCGTGGCTTTTATTATATACACATACACACCTGTGCATGCCTAGATATATACGTATAAGCGAGTTACGTGGATAATATTATTATCTATTCAAATGAACAA
The DNA here is from genome assembly GCF_021155765.1 of Diprion similis. NCBI lineage: Eukaryota > Metazoa > Arthropoda > Insecta > Hymenoptera > Diprionidae > Diprion > Diprion similis. The sequence goes on along the minus strand of NC_060116.1, from coordinate 14,006,457 downwards.
TATAGATATAACCGTTGGGTAGGAAGAGAGAAGGAGAGAGAGAGAGAGAGAGAGAGAGAGAGAGAGAGAGAAAAGAGCAGCAAGCCTATGAAAAACGTTGTAAAAATATATTTACATGGTATCCTTTGATCATTTTGAAAGGAGGGTTGTATTATTTCGTTTCGTGCTATTTTTCTCTTTTATTTTACTTTCACTTTTTTTCTTCTTTTTTTTTTTTTTTATAATCAATCTTACTCACAGCCAGCCAGCCAGTCTTTGTTCTTGCGCATTACACGTGGTTTAAACATATCAAATATTTTTTGAATTTCAATCCACGTCACGTGTGGATACATGTGGCTATATTAGAAAAATAAAACATTTTCCTTTTTGTATTCTGCCCGGTTCGTTTTTTATACAATTAATTTGAAACGATTTGCGCGATTCGGCCTCTGTCGTATATATATATATTATAAATATTAGGCTCTGCAGCACTTTGAGCATGGTATTGTATATATATATATATATATATATGTATATGCAGATACGTATACTAGGTAATATTTATAACGAAAGATGAAATATAAATATACAATATCACCGAGTGATTTCTCACTGCGAGGTGTTGTTTTCTGGTGATTTTTTTTTCTCTTTTCTTCTCTTCTCTCTATACGTCTGTTTCCTCAAATCGACTAATTTATTACTGCACGTCTGGTATATTTGCTTTTACTCAGGACCAGTGATTGATGTCCTCGACGATGTTTGGATGCATACAAACGTTACACAATACACTGCACGTATACCTATGTATACATATATAATTATAATATATATTTCACTTCGGCATTCTTATCGCCATCGCATGTATTCGACGTGTATACATATAATTTATAACTCATGTCGTCGGTATTATATTTAGATATTAAGATCGTTAGCGATTTTTTCGACAAAATTCCACTGACGTAGCGACTGACCAATGCGAGTATACGTTGTACGTAGTTACGTAATAATACCCACAAAGAAAAGAAAGTTTTTCGACCATTCCTACACGCGTTTTATACAATATAATACGTATGCACGTATATCGTTGTTAATTATCGCGTATTCAACCAATTAAAAAGAAAGGGTTGCGCAACAAAGCGCTTGACTTTGTTATTGCACGTATAAATCCTGAACAGCAGCATCCTATTGGATGAAAATATCGTTACGATAGATAGCAAAGAGCGATTCAATTGTTACATACAATTTCGAGGCTCGATCAAACGTCACAGGATTGATTGATTTTTTTGCTTTTCTCCTTTTTTCTTTTTGGTGAAAAATAAATGAACGAACGAACGGCGTGAAAGGGGGTCTGAAAAGTTTTTATTTCATTACAGCTTCAAATGGCGGAAGGTTCATCTTTTTTACGTGACTAATGGTCAGACGAAACTTGCTGGCAAGCACACGTGCCAATTGATGATGAAATCGATGGTAGAGTTTGTTAAGAAGCGACAGGATTTCACCTACGGTACTTTTGACGCCGAGACAACGTCGCCTAAGGATTATGCCGAGGCGCTTCGTGATCACGTTGGAAACAGCTGGAGTGGTGAGTAGCTTTTTAGAAAAGAAAATTTTTACACCACTTTTTTCCCTTCCTTTTTGCCCTTTTTAGCGAGTTGTGGAATGTATAAATCATTTTATTTTTTTTTATAAAATGATTTGCAAGAATTAGGTATTGTAATATTTTTATTCACATGTGAAATGTGTCAGTGTTAATTACCGAAATTGCGTTTAGTTATAATTAATAACTTACGACGTTGATCAGTCGGATCGTCGTGACTTTCGAGGAATAAATCAGACCGAAATTCAACTTGCTAACACGAGTGCGTTAAAAGTAAAGCTTAAACAGGAGAAGAAAAAAGCGTCCATTTATTCTCATCTTATTAATTGTAAGTCGAGGTTCGTTAGCGACTTGATTTTCAAGCTTATCAGCAGTTATTCGAACGGTCAAAGTTCGGGGGGTGGAAATTTACTTTCGAAAGAATTTTGCAGCGGCTTTCTTTCGTCGTATTTTAGGTACGATTCTGTTAAAACGCTTGGGGTCTGTATTAAATTCAGAAAAGATAGGCGGCGTTGCGGATAATGAATGAAAAATAAACAGACCAGCAGAATTGAGCGAAAAGCACCCTCGAAGCGAGTTGAAGAGCCCTTTTTGCCGATGATAAGGATCTGATTTCTTGTGCGTGCCCGCTTAACGTTCTAACCTTCGACCTTCCAGCCCTCTGAGCCGGTGAATCGTGGCAACTGAAGGCTGGATACACGCTCGTAACCCCATAAGATAGCTCCCGCATAATCTAGTTACTTTGTACGCTTGTAGGTTCGGGCTTGCGTCAAGCTCGCAATCAAAGCATCGCAGCTCCGGAGCTTTCCCTGGATTTAGCAGGATGGCTTGAATGACTCTTGAAACACGATTTAAGGATGTACTCGATGTACATTCTCAACAAAAAGTCAGTCTTGTCAAAAATATTGAATACCTTGTGATAAGATAAGAAGCGGAGAAAAAACAAACCAATAAAGGGGATAAGGAAATTGAATTTCAATGACAATAATAATAATAATACTCAAAAGTTATCGTATCATTGATTGTTTTAACACAAAACATTGTTTGACAAATTTTTAGAGAATGGTTGGGGTTTTTTTTTTTTTTTTTTTACGACACGCGAAATGAATTCGTCGATTTTTCTGAATACACGTCAATTTTTTTTTTTTAATTCTGTCATTATTTTCAAATTTCAGTATTCTAAAATTTGTAAAGGCTGTATTTACGATACTATTCGTTCAATGCCCCGGAAATTTCTTGATTGTAATGTGCAAAATTTTTACGAAAATGTATCCGTAAATTCATGATTTTTCCAATGTTTTTCACAATTTACAAACTTTTGAAAACGGAAATTTCAAAATAATGTGAAATCAACGAATTCGTTTCACCTGGCAAAAAAAAAAAAAAAAATTTCGTAAACGATGTTTTGTTCAAACGATTTATTGATAACTTTCGCACATTATTATTAATGAAATTTAGTTTTCTTTTCGTCTAACGTGTTCAATACACCCTTAAGCGGGGTGCAAATTCCGACTCTGCGGCTAATCCTCTGATACAATATTTTTTCACTTTTCATCCCATTGACAAAATTATGATATGCTTTTATCGTCGAAAAAGTAGGTAAATGTTTTTTTAATTTGTCAAAGAAAACATTATACCTATTTTTTCACATTTCATTTCCCCATCAAGACAGAATTGATTCCCTATTTCTTCACTTTCTTTTTCTAATAATTCCGCGAATATTTTTGCGTCTGCGATCGCCGAACTCGTGTGTTTTTTCTTTTTTTTTTGTTTCTTTCCGAGACCGTTGAACATGGAATATTTCGTCGAGGTATTCTCCTCGAAAATCGTTTCAGTAGTCTAAGCTGCTCGAATCTTCCATCGCCTTACTTGAACGGTTGTATAGCTGGTGGAATTTCCCTTGATTAAATTCGCCAAATTTTTCCCCCCGTAAAAAGTTGCTAGTAATATAACAGAACTTGAATAGGGTGACATTTGTGGAAAATTGCTGATGGAACGTTTTATTCAATAATATATAATATATATATATATTTTTTTTGCAACCGAGCACATTTTTATTTGCACAGTAAGGAGGGTATACGGACGGTCATTTGAAACTGATTTATATTTATGTATCGAAATGTACTAAACACTCGGGCGTCCTTACAAATATTACCTTCACTCCGAGGCGATATAGAATTGTGGCGATAAAAAGGAAACCGGGATTCGAAAGAAAGAGGGCAAAAGCAGCCCGGAAATTTCTTTGGAACATGTATATTTTTTTTTTATTCTCTTTCTTCCTCCTCTTCTCTCCAAAAGTTAGCCGTATAAAAGATTTTGCGACCGTTGAGATCTATCGCCGTAAAAAAAGATACGCTGCAGATCGTTTCGAAACGGATTTCAATTCAATTGCGATGAAAACTGTACGCGTTGCTATAAAATACAAAGCTTACACAATGCCTTTCGTTCTAACTTCTTCACCATAATTCATTCAGGTTAATTATTTCGCTCTACCGATTCCCAGATTTAATTTTTTTTTTTCTCTCAATCCAGACGCTGAAAAAAAAATTTCTCTTCTCTTTATCTCGGATTCGTGACGCTTTTTATTCTTCATCACTTCTCACCTCACGATCGCTCTTCGGGAAAGTTTGGAGTTACCCTCAAGGCGTTGAGACGCGTTTGAACTCACGTTTCAAGCTTTCCAAGTGGTTTTAGTCAACGCTCGGTACTCCGCGAATAGCAACTTTGCACTCTTTCGCACCGCTGCACGTTCTAATCTACACGGTATTAGTCAGGAGATCGTTTATCACTCTGCCGCTCATCCGCATCCTTGATATATTATACGTACGTTTATATACATATATATATATATATATATATATAGACTTTGTACAGATTACCCATTTATACCGAGACTGTGAAATTTGTCGCGGAAACTTTCGCGGGGTCGTGAAATTGCTCAACTTGACAGATTCGCCGTTTAATTGCGAATTTCATCACGTATTTCAAACTACGTTAATCACAGTTGAAAACGAGGTGATAACCCGTCGTCATATACATCATTGTTTCATCCAATTTGACCTAGCAGATTGGATTTTATCTCGGTTCACGGAATATTCGTATTCGTCAATTCGCTAAAACGTGACGTTTGCGCTAAACTTTGCGATCATTTGAAATCCCGGTCAGATGTTCGACGATGAGATCGGGATTAGATTAGTCCAAGAGTAGGTACAGAATTCGGTGTCCCATAATCAATAATTCCATTATACCGAAGATCGGTCGACGCTACGTAGAATAGTCCTGATGACTACTCAGCATATAGATCGAAGTTCGTGATGGTGACGACTCGATTTTACAGAGAGTTTCGGTAACGAGTCAAAACCGGTGGATCCGATTTGATCACGCGAATAATTATACCGTCAATAAAAGTGGACGGCCAACTTTTCACACTGACGACGGTTAATCGAACCGTTGGGTGAGAGGAAAATGCTCCCTCTTGATCAGTTCGTTAATTAGTACCGAGCAATAACGTCACGCCGCCTCGTTCTGAGCTAATCAAATCCTCGTTAAGATCCGGCGTTATTACGTGTAGTATATATCGGTATAATTGAACCTCGGCGCACACTTTAATTTTATGGTTAAACATGGAGGGGATGCACAATGTTTACCGTAGCCTTTGCAAACTGGGTTTCGTGAATCATGATCCCGAATCGCTGCCGCAGGGTCGAGGAAAGAGAAGAGTTAGCTCGAAGTCTGTCCAACCAAACCATCCACCTAGGATTCTTCGGTAACTACATTGTCAATATTGGCCCATCGCCAAGAGTTGGACTAGGTTTCACGGATCGGCGTAATCGGATCCACAATGGATGGCGAAGCTTTTTTGCTTGTGGAAAACGCCGCGCGATGACGAAGTCGAGGTTATCGACTCTGTCGTGTGATTGGTTTATTTAAATAATTAAACTCCACCATGGTTTGTGTGGACACGAGCTGTGTCCAATGGGCAGTTTTGCTTTTTCGATTCCCAGGCTGTGGATTCAGGCTTTAGTGGATTGATTTGGGTGGATTTTGGGTTGGTTGGGATGTAGAAGGTGAGGGAGGCGCGCGTCGTTCCATCGACTCCAACTTCGCCAACCTTAGCTATTGTGGACTTTGGGGACCACGAGGAAAACCCAAATTCCAGCTTAAATGAACCCATTCATTGCTTACCCGCTGACCCGAAACACGTCGACGAAAAACCCTCTGCAATTTTCCGACGAACGCGGTGAATGCCGGATGTGATTCGACTGTCCTTTTCAATCATTCGAATCAATCGCTTTGTGGGTCAGATCAAGCAGACACCATCTTTGCTCGGCACGTAAATATGATACGAGGAGTATTTTCATACCTTTTCTTTCCTTGGAGTTAATCCAGTAGATGTCAAACCCGAAAGTAAAACATTTCAGTTAAAATAAAAATTTCAAAAAATGTATGATTCGTTTTACTCATTCTTGAAAAAAACCTTTTTTTTTTACCCCTTAATCAAGTTGCCTAAAAGAGCATTTCATGGTTGGATTTTTTCACATTTCGCACTCTGTTAATATTATCATGCACGCATTTCACACTTCAGTCTCTTAACTTACATGTTTGTGAAAGGTAGATGCAAAATTTGGGGATAAACTGGCGAAGTAACATTTCAACGAACGAACGAAGTTCGGCTGTTTTGTGTCGGGGGAAAACCTAGTTGTTGGAGCGTTAAGACCAAGGCTTTTCGTTACTCGCACGAGGATGAATTTTACATCGAGTTTGTAAGCGTTTCTACTCGCCTGCGGGGTTTCAGGGTGGCGTGTGTGTCCCTTTACCCTACTAAAATTTCATCTCTGGAATGTTCTCGCGTTTCTATATACGGGAGGAAAGCTCGAGGGGAGGAAATATATTAACTTTGATCTCGCGTTGTGGACTTGTTACTCAATTTCGAAAACAACAAATCGTCCTTTCTTTTAAAAGAAACGAAGAAGGGGACGAACGAGGGGATGAAAAGAGAAATACAGACGCGATCGTCTTCGCTTTGTCACAGCTGCGGAAGCACGATTTCTTATCCACTCTTTTATCTCCTTTGAGAGAAAACTGCCTGAATTCTATTCTCGTTTCGCATAAAAGGTATACCTACACAGTTCCCTCATTGGTCCAGATATAATTGGATGATTACTTCAGGAATTACCTACGTAATTCATACCAGAGATGATATAATCCCTGACCTTTAACTGCCGATCTTGAAAAGCCCGGAGGCTTAGTTTCGACCGTATACGGTTGTGGGTATAAATCGTACTCGGATAAACAAGTTCCTGAAATCGCCTCGCGGCGTATCTGCCACTCCGCAAAGCCCTCGAAATTAATACGTTTTGTTACGTATTTTCACAATCAATTTACTCGACGTTGATTACGCCTGAATTTTCGTCAAAATTATTTAGTAATACGACGCTCGGATGATCCGGATCAATTGGTTTCGTATTGCAGGGATCTAGGATGATACACGAAAATCTATGGTGAATCGCAGCTGTACGATTGAAATATTCGATAATATCGGCCTGAACGGTGTGCACAGTAGTAGGTTAGGGTTTATAAAAATAGCCTTAATGTATTATATAGGTAAGACGTTCTCTCGTCGGATAAACGGTTCCTCAACTAAACACACGTGGGTCTAGCTTTTCGGATGAACGGGCAACCCGACGTTGTTAACGTCTGAATAATAAGCCGTTAAAACGCTCGAGTTCGTTTTTTCCTTTCCTCTCTTCTCTTGGTTGTTTTTTTCTTTTTCTTATTTTTTTATTTTATTTTTTTCCATTTGTTCCAATGTCTCCAAGTAGCTACATCATCGTACATCGTGAAATCGCGGCACTTCGGTGAATAATTTTTTTTCTCTTTCCTCTTCGTCTTTTTCAAATTTAAAGAAATAACCGTCTGGAAGACAGAGTCTCTGGAAAAATGGTAAGAATTTGAAATAATTTGTTTCACCCGTTTGTTTGGGTATTTTTATACATCGGACAATTTTCGTCGTCTCGATAATTGAATTCAATTTTTCGTCTCTGTTTCTGCTCGAGGCTAGAGTCAAACTTTGTTATATCGAGAAAAATATCTATTTGGGAAAACGAAGGTGATGAAAAGTTTACTTCAGATACCCATTTGGTATATCGAAGTACATTTCACTAAGAGGATTGAAGTAAATTCGTTTAAAGGAAGAAAAGACAAAGAGAGACGTATTAAATTGTAATCTTGCGAAATAATTAATATTAATATTTTAAACCTATATAATTTATATATATGTATTATGTTTCTCGATTAAGTTCTTGGAACTTTCTACAAATTTTGAAATAATTAAGAAACTCTTTGCGAATTGTTCTGAATAAATTACTTTCGAAAGAAAAATCGAAGCGATTATTGTTTGTTGTTAAACTTTGCACACCGCGTTCTCGCTCCGAAAATTTGCTACGCAGAAAAACATCGAACCTTCTTACACAGTCGAAGTCGATCGATCTTGACGTGCCAATAAAAATACCAATACTTCGAAAGCCGAGTGAAATCCACGAAGCGTGACGAGAGGTCGAGGATAGTAGGTACGACGAGACGACAAAGTTAAACAAAGAAAGTGGAAATAAGAAGAAGAATTTCCCTCTTCAAATTGAAACATGCGTGAGTAGATAGTCGTCCTGCTTTTAGATATTGTGGAAGGAAAACTCAGGTTACCGGGTCAACAGCTAAAAGCTTTTATCGAACAATCGGTATTTCGGATTCGATGCCACGATTCTTGCAGGAGGTTTTACAAAAGAAACGAGAAAGAAAAAAAAGAAAAAGAAAAAAAAAAAAAGAAAGGCAAGAAAAGCAAAAAAACAACAAGAAAAAAGAAAATCCGAAAACGGAAAACAACGGGACGCGAGATGCGACGCAGAATTTGTTTCGAGGCTCCTTGAACGAGGATCATGCGGATACGTGACGTGACAGCGAATGTCAGAATTCGTCGATACTTTTTTCCTCATCTCGAAAGTTCTGCTCCTCTCACCGTGACGCCTGAACACTCATAAAATTTGTACGTCGAGGGGTTGTTCGTGGGATGCGGCCGCGTTGGTTGCATGACGTTTCAATACGTCTGGGAGTAGCGACGTTGCTGCAGGCATATCAAACGCAGCCAGATAGCTGAGGGACAAAAAAGACTTTGCACCGTGATTTGACTGCGAAAACAGAGGCGTCATAATCAAATGTACGTCGTGTACCGCGTTGCCCCAATTAAGTTACCTGAAGATGCAGAAAAAAAAAAAAAAAAAAAAATTGCAGGTTTTACATGGAATTTTGAAAAATTGATAAAAGGAAAAAAAAACGGGTAGATAGGGTGCAATCACAGTGGCTTCTCTGACTGAATGGGTTAATCTCGATTTTTACCTCGTATGGACACAACAATGACGCTTTTTCGAGTATGCAGAGTCAATTTCGTTTACAAGTTTGTTTTATACCCACCCGCTATTAAAACTTGCCGAGAATTGGTTTACCCTAGGAGAGATAATTTTTTAGCCTCACTGATAAATCGCGGAGCCGCTCTTTTTTCGTCAGAGTCGATTATTATACAACTACGCGTTCGAGTTCACGTCGTTTTGACGAGTTAGTCGCTGGACTCTGACGATGCTTATAAACTACACCGATATTACTATTCTGCAAAAAAAAAAGAAAAAAAAAAAAACAAACTATTTTCTTCTTATTTCTATTGTGTATAATTATTATAGATTTGATACTCCTGAATTAAAATATAAAAAGAAAAAATATGTACTACGAATACTTTTTTTGTGTAATGATTTTTAAAGGGTGGAGGCAGCTTTGACCTGTTTTCAGGAATATTTTTTTTTTTTTTAAGAGAATGAAAAGATTTAGAGCAAATTAGTTTTGAGGGCTTTATTATTTATAGTTTCAAGAATATTTTAGAATTTTTTTCATTGAAATTAATAAGAAAATGGTGGTATGGCGCATATTCTTTTCTACTTGTATGCGTCATGCCGGAATTTTGTCATTAATTTGAATGAAAATTTTTGAAAATCTTCCTCAAACTATAAGCAATAAAGCCTTCGAATTCGAATTGCATTAAGCGTTTTCATTTTCTCTAAAAAAAAAAAATCTCACAAAAATGATAAAAAATTAACTTTTGAAGAAAAAAAAAATCATAAAATGGAAAACTGATCTGGATTCGGCACTTCGATACCTTCATTTCTATCATATTTTTGTTTGAAGGAGGATTTCGTTGCATAACGGTGTATTATACGTAAAATTGAAGGTATAATACTGTGTCAAGATGATGAATTTCTTACCCCCTCACATGTGAATATATCCAATATCCAAGCAGAGCACGCCAATGCGGATCTTTATAAGTTAAATTTGGAATATTTACGTACCGAGCTGACTACTAGACGGTGCATCAACCGTTGTTTATTTTTACAGCTAATGAAGCCGAGTTTTTCACGGGGTAACATACAGTGCTCGTCGCGATACTGCCGGAACCTCCGAGAGATTATCGCTGTTTTCGTGATAACATTCAATCGTGATCGATAAATCTTCATTTTCCGGATATATGTATATCGTCTGATCTCCACGGTTTAGGGATGTGTTCATCATCTCGCACTGATAGCGATGACGTCGTGCGATCGAGTCATTCTTTATTTAAACCACTCGATCCTTTGATTTCGGATTCACTTTCTGTTGAGATCACGATGTTAACGAAGATCCGTTAAATGTCATCGTTACGCTTCGACGAGTAACATTATTACTATCCAAAGATACGAGTGAGAAAATTCTTTTTAATTTCTTTCTTTTTCTTTTTTTGTTCTTTTACATAGGTTAACGATAAAGCGAAAATTCGTACCGTCATCTAATTCACCACAGATTTACTAGTTTCATTGATCAGTCACGTACGTCACGAATGAATGTTCGAATGTAATATCACAGATCCTGATCGATATTGACTTCCGATCGATTGTACAAAGTTTTCTTTCATCAGTCGGAAAATTTGCTGAATAGTTTCTGTGTTTGCCAATTACTTGAAAATGTTTCGCGTTCAAAGCAAAACAGCGATGGTCAATGTTTGACTTTTCCCTTGTGCAAAATGCGGGGTCGGCTAAAGCCGAGAGAAAAAAGCGACCCTTGGGCAAGCATCAGCTGTTGCTACACCTTCATTAGGTCCACGAGCACCGGCTGTTCAATAGAGACGATGGGAGACTGATTAAGCCTACAGGCTCGTTTTTCACCTCTCCTTTCTTCCTTATTTCTTTTTGTTATTTTCTCCGGCCTTCGTCTACTTATTCCAAACCGCGAGGAACGGCAAACCCGTCGTCGCTTCGTGTTATTAGCTCAGCTTACATCTTTACTTCCGGTATCCGGCTCTCCGCAATCTGACTCGGAGAAAATTGAGCGGAAATTGAAACTCTCGACACGTGCGGAGGAATACCTACCAGGATCGAGACGATGGCGTTAATCGCAAGGCAACAATTAGATACAGAGTCGGAAATTTTTTGCAATCTGCAATCCTTTGTCGAACCCTAAATTACTACTCACGTAATCAGGCCTCGCGAATGTTTTCTCAGTGTCGACACGTGCGCGAGACTAATGGCTGATATCTCTGACAATTAGAGGAAATTGTTATCACTGGTGTGGAGAATCTGTGACGTTGAACACGTGGCAAATGAATAATTCCTGCAGAGGATCAAACTCTAGAGAGTTGGGTTTCGGGGTGAAATACGATAATATTTGGTAAATTGATCCGACGGATTGAAATGTTTGGGAACAGCTCTGAACTTGTCGAGAAGTGAACTTGCGCGTGGGCGGTTTAATCGAAGTAATTTGTGGGTCTAGTCTTGGGTTTCCATGAGGTTTAATTATCCCGACGGGATGTTGATATACGTTAACGTGAATCTGTGTAACCATTTTCAACGTCCGTCGTCGTGAATCCTTGGTGCAGATTGAATCCTGACCCGGAACGGAGCTTCTGATCGATCGAAGCTGAACCCTCTTAAAAATTTGTTGTTTTTTTTTCTCTCTGTTTCTTTTTTTTCTTTTTTATATCGAGTTACCTACGATACGAGGGTTATGAATATTAAATATGACAAAGAAGCGAAGTATTAAAATTTTATCCTGCTACGAATAAGCGTGTTAGGTATATTAGATTTGATTAAGCCTCGTCGAGTTGCAAATGAATAATTCTAGAGCGTATTGGGTTCACTTGTGTTACTTTGTGAATTTAAGAAAAGAAAAAAGTCTTGTTCAGGCAATTCGAATCGAAGTGAATTTTTAGTTTTGCACGGATGATGTCTATACGTATTCTGAAAAGTGATTCTTCATGTATTTTATCATTCATGAAATCCATCTCCGTATAGAACAGGAGGATTTTTTATTCTTCTGTTGGAATAAAAAATGATAACGAAAAGAGAATTTCAAGGAAATCTTTCATCATCTTTTTTCTCTCCCCTTATTTCTTAACTTTTTCCATTTCTTAATTTTTTTCCCATTCGATTGAACTATTTTCAAAGAGCTTTTCAAGTGCCTTTACTATTTCAGTAAGTGATATTGATTTTAATGTATATGTAACGTGTATTCCCATTCGATATATCAATTCACATGTATAGCAATAGATTATTTCCGTCGAGTAAGATTCTTTCGATTGAGTCACGCTACGAGTGTGCGTAATTGATTTATGACAATTTGTGCCTGTCTTCGCGCGTTTGAAGTGTCATATACTTCCAACAGTTTGCAAAGTTACTCAAAGTGAATTAAAAAAATAGAAACACATACATAAATGATCCCTTTGACGCATAGAAGGATTCTAAATTATATACCTATATATATATTTTTTTTTTCATAGGTTGTTGTTTGAGGTGAAAAATTTGGTCGATTAGTTTGATGGACGGTCATTATCAGTGTGGGTAAATACATATATATGTATATAAATCTATATATATTGTATACCGTAATTAGGCGAGTGGTTATGACGACAGGCGAGATAGCTGCTGAAATCTAAAGTCGAAGAGTTAAAATTGCAGGCTGTATGGATCTGCCGTAATGCTGATTGTGCAGAATTATTCACGGGATGTCATAAATTATATGCTGTTGTTGTGATCGTCAAGGTGGTTTACAACCTCCTTCCTAGTCGTGATGAATTCTTGTTAATAATTTTAAACGTTCAACAGTCTTGTGAAAAAATTGGCGATGATTTTTTTTTTTTGGAATATTTTTCATCCAGGCTGGAAGATCTTCTGAATATTTGGAACTTTTTTTTTTTTTGTATCCTTTTTCAAAACCTTGTATCACGCTCTAGTAATTGTTCGCAAATTTTCATATGAATAATGTTATTATCGTCTTTGAGTTGAATTCAATTTCTCGAAGAGAGTGCAGTTCATTGGCATGTATGAGAAATGCTTTAAGTTATATACGTTATAATTGGAAAATAATTTGTCACTTATGTTACATATTCTTATCTTTGTAAAATCTATTTATAGTATAACCGTTGTACATTTGATATCTTTTTGTTATTTATCCGTACTCTCGTTATCGCTGATGAATCGAGTCTTCAGTTATCGATATCTTCTCCGCCCTGCGTGTGTATAATGATCAACATGTCTGTCGATATGCGTTACAAATGGCATTGCACACACTCGAGAGACTGTATACTCGTACATATATATATATACATATATATATATACACACACACATTCTTACTTACCTGGGATTAACCCGCGCTTGAAACGCGCTGTTGTTGCTCTCTTTTAGCTCAAGGTGGACTCAAGTGTTCTAGAATCCAGCCTTAAAAGGCTTTTCGACGAGCTCGATGTTCCCTTTGATGTGGTTCAGTTACACGGGCGACCGCTAATTGCATTGCACGCTTCGTTCTCGTTGCATCTAATTACACGATGCATCAGGCAAAGTCCGCCAGACCTGCTTAGAATGACCAAAAACCATTTTAGCCTCGTGGTCTTCGACCTTGAACTTGAAGTTCGGCAGTCATAACCGTGTTGGAAAATTAAAATCGAATGTTGACTTTTTTTTCTCTCTTTTTACCAATCGTGCGGAAGCGGATAATCAACTTTGTCAGTTATAGAATCGTTTTCGGCAATTGTCGTCGAGCTTTCACATAAAGACCCTGTTTTACCGACCGGCTGGAAAGCTCTCTGAAACATTTATCAGATCTATTATCGACCGTCGATATGCCCCGACCTTAAAAGCTCAGGGCGTACCGGCAAAAGCTCGCTTACCCTCGGTCGGTAAGAGTCGCTAGTCCGGTTTCCGAGTTCTCTGTTTTCGCTCAGGGAATGACTCACTCTCGAGCTTTTATCGACCGAAGGCTTTTAGACTCGTGGTAATGTGTAGTCTGTCGCTTGAGAGTAAAATTAATTTCACCTTGCGAGCGTGATTTTATTTCGAGGATTGAAGCAATGTGAAGTTAAATTGAGAATTTTAGTTGCGGGTTTTGCACAGCTTCTTAAAGTAGAAGTTCCGAAATTGTAGGTTTACTGTAAAAATGAAATTCTAGTAGACTGAAGAAGTGAGGGTTAATGTTTTTTTTTTTTTTTTTGTTCTTGTTTTCCGTGAGATTGGGAGCAACGATACGTGAATCTTGATAAAAGCAAAACGATATAAACAAGAAAAATAGGGTTTGGCTCTCGTTGACGATTTAACCCCTGACGTATTACCGTTTATGTTTTTACTGAAGTTTTTTGTACTTCGAAGGTAATGCATACATCAAACGAACAACATTTTTCTGAGGATTAAAAATTAAACGAACCAGAGTATGATAAATGGGGTTCCAGGCAATATCACGTTTTTTTGTGGTTTCTTTTTTCATCTTTTCCTATTTATTTTCCTCTACGTGGCATGCAAAATTCTTGAGAGTGAGAAAACAGAGGGAAAGAAAAATTGCGAAAGAAAAGATTCCAATTTCAGCTTCTCGAGTGAATTTCGTTTCGAGAGATTCTAAGTTTGGTAACTGATCGCTTTTTCGTTCAGGTCAACCTGAGTCAGCGATCAAAGTTTTTTAATTCTTCTCTTGTTTAAGTGAGTGCTCTGGTCGATTTCGACGTTGATGTATATATCTCCAAATATCAAAGTCCACGTACCTCAAAAACGAAGAAGCGCTTAACAGTCCCATTCTATACACAATTCTTAACAATCAACACTCCAACACATATTCGTTTAACGCAGAAATAAAGAAATGGTACGAATTCTATGAAATACATACTCTCGAAAATCTTGACTCAAAAATAAAAAAATTGTGTGTGTGTGTTCGTGTGTGTATAACACATATCAACATCGATAATTGAGAATTGGGACGAAAAGTTGGCTATTTTATACCCCATTTTTTTTGTGGTACCAAGGCATAATAAGAAGGCGATTTTTCTCCCGTCGCACTTCTATTGAGAATTTTTTTTCCCCCCTCTTTCACCCCATCGACAAGCACCGATTAATCTGTAGAAATATATATATTTTATCGAGGGTGTAAGTAAGCTAGAGGGGCAGCTTATTCGCCGGTTTGCTTACCCGCAAAACTTGAAGGGGATGATGTTGAGTACATAGGCGTGTATGTATGTACTTGTACATAGGTTTGGGGGAAAAATTCTTACAGCGGATATCTAACCCCACGGAATTCATCAAACTCTCGTGACAAGTATTCGAAGGCGATAAATTTTCCCCCTGCCACGCCTGCAAGATTATAACTTCCCGGTGATATTCCTCACAGGCAGATTCTTATATAAGAGGAACCCTCTTAACAGGAGGGTCGTTCCAATTTCATAATCGATTTTTTGACGGACCGAATTATTACGCGGTTGATGCAATCTAGAAGTGAATAAATTTAATCATTATATTATACATTTTTCTTCATCGTTTCACCTGTAAACGCGAGTCACCTATATACTCGGGGATAACAAGAATTGTTCCCACCTTTCTCTCCTTCGATTTCAACCCCTCCGAATTCCGTGACACTCGAGGAACGTGAGGACGGAATTAGGAACGAATCGATTTACGATTATGAAGACGAGGAATGAATAACGAAAAAGCACCCGTCACTTTTCCCTTCTCGTTTCGCGGTTATTCATGCATCGCCAATTTGACCGCCAATGAATTTCGATGCGAACGTCTCGAGCCTTGAGGGTTTCGATCATGGATCATCCATCCCTTCGACTCTCGTCGAAGTACAATGCCACTTAATTCGTTCCCTCGGGAACCGCGGGGAGATCAATCGGCAAATAATATACAAGGATCGGCACGTTTCATTCAGTGAGTACAAAGTGAATGACCGCGCTTTTTAGGGCGCATGCGTGCAACGCGGTTACGCGTACGAGCGCCGACAAGGAGGGGTGGGGGTTGACGGAGCGAGGAGGGAAAGGGGAAGGGAGGGGGGGAGGAGGAGGATAAGGGGATCAAGGAGGGAAAAGAGGGAAAGGAGGGAAAGGAGGGAAAGGAGGGAAAAGAGGGAGGGAGGGAGAGAAGTGAGAGGCGTCGCGCGCTTGCAGCGACCGCGGATAGAAGAGCGAAACTTGGCGGCGAGATTCCCGCGTCTCAGTTTCAACCGCGCGGTCTGTAAGCCCGCTGCAATAATGTAGCAGTGACTGACAATCTGCCTGTTTTAGAGAGAAGGCGAGACGGAAAGAGAGAGATAGAGAAAGAGAGAAAGAAAGAGGGCGAGAGAGAGAGAGAGACAGAGAGAAAAAGAAAAAGGGAAAGAGGAACAGGCTCGTCACACGGGGTTGAAGTCTAATTTTTTTTTATCTTTTATTTCTCTATGTATATCGGGGGTTGAAACGAAGTGCGGGTTTCTTGACTGTTTTTTTTTTCTTCTTTTTTCTTTTGTTAGACGAAATTTATAATACATATAATAAAACGAAGAAACGGAAGAAAGAGAGGAACGAAAAATAAGCGTGTTTTTTTTTCTCTTAAATTGTTATTTATCGTATAATACAATAATGAAAGTTTATCTTGTCGCAAATGGCGAGAACTCGGAATAGTGTTCGCGGTTTTTTATCACCGTGTCGTTGGCTCGAAGTTAAACCTGGATAAGTGATTTTTCATTCAGGTCTTCGGTTTCGTTATGTCATATTACAGAAAAATTGTAATTTTGTTTTTAAATTTTTCTTATTATCAAACGTGAAATTACAATCCTGTGAATTTATTTGTCGTAACTGTCATCTTCGAGGCGCGGAGATATATATTCGAGTTTGAAAAGTGCAAACCTGATTGTAATTGGAAGAAAAATTAACTGTGCGGTCGATAGTTGTTTTTTTCGTTTCTTCTTTATCGCCGTTTTATCGCTCGAAAGAAATTTTTACTCGGGCGATCTGTCAGAAGGTATTTTTTGCGTACCTATATAAATATGCATGTTAGTAATATACTGTAGGTTATCTGAAAATAACGAAGAAGTTTGAGAGGGATGAAAATCTTCCGCTTTCAAGTTTGTCGACGAAATTCCCTGTAATTCACGGTGTGAGGAAAAAAAAAGGAAAAGTCAAAAGCAAAAAAACAGAAGTTTGTTCACTTGTTGATTTTTTTTTTTTAATTTTGCAAACTTTGAAAATGTGTCTGGTAGATGGAAAATAAACAAAACAATTGAAAAAAAAAAAAAAAAAAAAGAATCGTCCGTTTGTCAAAACTTTTATTCTATTATCCTTCATCGTTTCTCTCGATTTCATCGTGATATATCCTGCACGCAGTATAATATGTGCGAATCTTGAAACGCGCGCGTGGCTTTGCGAATTGTGCAGAATGCCTGGCTTGACTCTCGGGTGTTTCTCCCAAGAGGAAATAGCGAGCGAAATTATATTTCCCAGTGAGCGTATGGCAGCCGTGAGATAGTTAGAGAGAGAGAGAGAGAGAGAGTGAGTAAACGCTAATGGGGTACCATTGACTGTAAGATATTTCGCGGTGGCGTTATTATTCCACAATCTAGATCCCCAGCCTCCGTCTGTTCCCCGGTTGGTACGCGACAGTCTTCAGTCACCTCGCATAACTCCGTGCGAATTTTCACGGCTCGTGCATTCAACCCCTTAAACCTCCTGTCGGCATCCTCAACGCGATTCCGGCCGTTATAATTTCCGCCGAGAAAGATCGGGAAATAGAGAATGGGATTGGATAAAAAAAAGGGGGGGGGGGGGGGGGGGGGGGGGATGGCGAACAATAATTACGTGAGAATAAATTTTTTGCACGTTTATCGGGGCGTTGAAATTTGACTTGAATCAGTGGATAGGAAAGTCTTGAAATGGTGAAAAGAAGGGAGAGAAAAAAAATTTCTGCTCAATTCTTTCCGCGCAATCTTCAAACGCGCTCGCACAAACCGCTTGATTAATCCCAGCTGTGTTTTCTTTCACGTTTTCCATTCAGTCCGCGTAACTTCTCGCCATGCGTAGGTATCGTCGGCTATTCGATATTCAAGCATCGAACGGACCTGCCAATTTTTATCGGTTTTATTGCACAGTGTTACGAAAGGGGTTGCAGGGGTGGTTTTTTTTTTATATTTTTTTTTCTCTTCTTTTTGTGCTTGTTTTTCGTTTATCCTTCGTCGAGAAAGCGCGAAACGGATCGAAGTAGACTGGAAATAAGGAGAGAAAGACAGGCAGATAGTAGAGTGAAAATATAATCAGAAGTGAAGATGAATTGAGCGATAAATTTAACCAGATCTGGAATTCAATTGCGAGTCTATAACGAAAGGCGGTATCCCTGTCCGAAGAAATTTAGAGGGTTTTCCATCTTCCGAATCGTCCGGCTTTAGCTTCGTGTCTCATAACGGGCTTTCGCTCCTCCTGAACACGACCACCTTATCATCCTACAGGGCGAGGGAACGATGAATATTCATTAGTTCGCGTAATCAGGAATTTATTACGCCTCTGTGAAATATACATAATATTCGCTATATATATATATATATATATATATATTGTTGCACAAACGAGAGCTTGCGCGGTAGTTTATTAAATAAAATAATAAACGTAATACGAAGATAATAAAAGAAGTTATATAACAAGTTAAACAAAGAAGAAAAATAATCAAATAATCGATTTTTTCAATTATTTTTCAAAAACAATTTTTCTTCTACACCGTTGACGCTGTTAGGTGAGAAATTGTCGATTGTTTTACGCGAAACGAGACGAAGTTTATTTCGCGTATATTCCCGACGATAAAGCGTCGTCTGCATCGACAAGTTCGTTAAAATTTTATTATCCATCTCGTCTGAATTCATACGTGTTTAACAATGAAAAATTTCGTGCAAGCGTTGCGCAGTCATTTCAAAAGACAAACAACGAGTCAGACATTCGCTTCGTACTTCACACCAGAAGATCATTTTCTCAGTTAGGATTATTGCCAACGGAGATACAGAACTCGCTCGTCAATATAACTACGTCCGCTACTTTTGCTAATGAAAATTAATTCCCAAGTAATTTCGAGACCTTTATCTCATCCCGCGTTGTACGTTATATCGCTCGGATTTGCAATTCTGAACGTCTTTTTACGATTGTAATAACAATAATAATAATCACGATCTTCGCGTCGCAGCGTAACCGACGAATGAAAGGTTGAATAATATATACATTAGGGTCGGTGATTTTCCTTACGATTATTAATATTTCGTTAAAAAGTTTGAGGTTTTGAG
The DNA here is from genome assembly GCF_021155765.1 of Diprion similis. Classification (NCBI taxonomy): domain Eukaryota; kingdom Metazoa; phylum Arthropoda; class Insecta; order Hymenoptera; family Diprionidae; genus Diprion; species Diprion similis. Next base: position 13,987,262 of record NC_060116.1, on the reverse strand, counting down.
AAGGAAAATCGATTTTACTTACGATTATTGGTATTTCGTAAAAAGTTTCATGTTTTACCAAACAACACTTGTTGAACTTCACGAAAAATATAATGTTTTATATTTTTTGAGCCATTATTTCGTGATAAAATAAAGAAAAAAAAAAAAAAAAAAAAAAAAATTGTGGAAGTCATCGTATACTATTTGAGGTTCAACTTTAACATTGAATAACTTTTAAACGAGTCGACTTGGCGAAAAATCATATCAGACCTTCTTTGTAGATCGTTCAATTTCCTACAAGAATATGTATCGATTTTTACAACGCGCTGATTCGTTAGAACGCAACAAATTTCCAGATAAAAAAAATAAAAAAATTCTCTTCCAGTGTTTTTTAAATCCGAAATCAAATATCACGATGAGGCAACTATTAATACTAACATTAAAAGCCTAAATTTTACCAGAATTTGTTTTTCATCATCTTGAACGATATTTTCACGGTAACTAAAGAAAAAAGAAAGCAATTTTTTTTTTCGTCCACCCTAATATACATAACGTTTTTCGGAAAGCGGAAAAATTTGCTCCCTTCATTTTTTATCCAATTTTTCTTACTTACGTACGGGGTGTAGAATAACTACCCACTCAATATTCGCAGGGATCAGACGCTGTAATATATTTATATACGAATCTATCATGAATTTAATGACTTGCCCATTTCTCATGTTTACTCGAGTCAAATGTACGAGGCCGGATGTAGAGGGGATGGATTTTTGTCAAAGGAGCCGTTTTCCCTGTCCTCGAGATCAGGCACCGGCTCATTTTTATTCCCAGTTTTATGCTCCCAGCTTCCGAAACCGAACCCTCGGCGTTTCGCGTTTTCGTAATCGTTATCGCGTTGAAGTACGGCGGAAGATTTCGAAGGGTGATTGGGTTTCAGAAAGGCTTGGTGTACACGCGTGTCCTTCGTGTTTTTGTACCCAACGTATGAATTAGAGAGCGCCCTGACAACCAGGTCTGATAAAAGTTGAATACCCGATAATAAAGGGGTGCGTGGAAAACGCGAGTCTCGATTAGTATGGATTCGTGCGGTGAAAATTAGAGGGAAACGTTAACCGAGAGATTGCCGTTGTAACAGCTGTACGATAATAACGTAGACGTACCTACGTGCGGATAAAACGCGCGTAAACAATTAACGAGGATCAATTTCCGTAGCCTTTTCATTCAATTTCCGTGTCACAACACCGAGGGGTGCGGTTGGAACTTTTATTAGGCAATTTTTGACAGCGGTTTTTTCACTGCAAGCAATTGTTGCTTCGGGGTGATTTCTTCATCGGCGAAAGACGCGGGTGCGAAAAGAAGACGAGAAAATCGTTATAAGCGAGAATGCGGGGGAAAAAACGAGAGTAAATAGATTGGAGAAGAAGGAAAAAAAATATCTATCAAGCTAACCATCAGCCGCCGATGATCGACTAGATATAGAACATGCGCTCAGCTATCCACACCTGTAGACTAATCGTCAAAAAACAAAGTAGATTAAGGGGAGGGAGAAGAGGGAGCGGGGGAAAAAAGAAAATTTCAAATATAAAAGGAGAAGGGACAGAGCGGTTATGCTAATACGGTTTATCCGAGCACCTGATCCTCCGGCGCAGCGATCTTGTGTTTTGTAAAAATTAAACGTGCCGATCCGATTGCAGGAAATCGAAGACAGGTTTTCGGCGTAATATTTTATTGGGGAAATTTTTTTTATCCCTGAGGTAAAATTAACGTGGGTACCTTACCTAACGTCGCTACGTGATAGTAGAAACGAAAAAAAAAAACGTCTGCCGAACAAAGAGAGGGAGAAAAAGATGTATATATGTATAGGGATGTGTGTGTGTGTGTGTGTGTGTATATTTTGTAGGTTTGTACACGTATCAAGTCAGTGACAGGTATTAGGCGTGGATGGATTACTACGGCTCGTGTCTCTCCTCGTGGAGGAACGAATCAATTTTAATCTCTGAACGTTCGGAAGAACGGATGTTTAAACTGATGAATGAATGAATGAATGAATGAATGAATGAATGAATGAATGAATGAATGAATGAATGAATGAATTCTTTTTTAGCGCGCGCGTTTCATGCACGGTTTTTGCTGCGTTGCACGTGTAAAGCTTCGACAAACTTGATACTGAAGTTCGTTTCTTTCGTCTTGTGTTACACGTTAGGTATTCCGAACTTTGAAATTTTTAAACTGAAGGTGTTAATCGATACGTGGACGTGTCTAATCGACAAGTGATTCCTGTCTGCGTGTGTGCGTAAAAATTAAATTATTTTTCAAGTACCTACGTATATTAATTCAAGGAGGTGAAATACAAGAACAAAAACAAGAAAAAAAATGTATATATACGTTCATTCAATATGTGTAGTGGATCTGTGATTTATTTTTCGAATATTAATACCTGTGTATCATCGTCGTTTATTCGTGAATAATAATCGTACTTCAGAATGAAAGTACAGTGTATTCACAAAGAATATCAACGAATGATCATCAATCAGAATACAAACGAATCGTAAGACGAAATTATGATATTGAAATTGGGGAACCTGTACGCTTGTTAAAAAATAAACAAACACAAAAAAATAAATAAATTATATTATGCTAAAACTATAAATATACGTAATCCATAGTGAATTAAATCCAATGTTCGATGTAACAGGATGATCGAAGAATGAACGGTAATCGGTGATGTGAAATTACTATGAATAATCACGCGGGTAAAAGTATAACGTATAAACTGGCTGTAAAGAAAAAAAGAAAAACTAAAAAACGTACAAACAATAAACGTAATAACGATAATCGTCTAGGTTCGGTGTCAAATTTTCAATCTCATCAATGATCGTTAACGCAATACCGTTTATTTACGCGCAATTCATCGTCAACCAGACGGTGAAGATCATCTAGAAATACAGGATCAAGAATTCTCCGGGCGTGAATATGACTCGCGTTACGCTGTCGAAAATCGTCTCGATAGTCTTCTCGATCATATCGATCCGCGCGGCTGTCGTCAAGTCAGTCGTTATTCACTCGGAGGGAAACCGCAGCTTCGGCATCGTCAGGCTCGCCGTCATCGCCCCCCAGGATTCTCACCACGAGCAAGCCCTGCCTCGAGTCCTGCCTGCCGTCAGCCTCGCCGTCAGATTCGTCGTCTCGGCCAAGGGCCCGTTGCCTGGTTGGACGATCAACGTCGAGCACAGGGACTCGCAGTGCTCGAGTACCTTCGGGCCTCTCGCCGCCTTCGATTTCTACATCAACAAGACCGCAGGTCAATTTTGCCCGATTAATTGCAGGGGATTTTTAAGGGAAAAACTCGGCTGTTCGTTGTCCCGTTTTTCCGACGTATATCGAAAATTATCTCTCGTTTCGAATGATTTTTTTTAAACAATTTTTTTTTTTTTTTTTTTTTTTTTTACCGATTTTTTAGCATCAATTTTTTTATTCACTTGTCACTGATTTCGATTGGTAATTTAAAGCAGCATTTTTTTTTTTTTAATTTAAATCACAAATCGATGGTAATTTATTTTGAAAATGTTGCTGTTAATTGTGATAGAGATTTTTTGAAAGGAATAGCTTCTTGAGGGGGAAAACAATATTTTGTCATTGAATGAGAAATCGTGTTGGAAAATATATTTCTATTATTATTCAATCAGTTTATTCGACAGATTTATAGTCGATTATAATCGAATTGCGGTTTAAACGATAATTGAGAGGTTTTTTTTTCGAGTGTAGTGCAAGTTTGATTACAAGAAAGATACATAAATTATACATACATAGATTTGTATAGGATTGAAATCTCTGACGAATGTATGTTTTGCGTGAGTTGAAAGTATATGCAAAGCTCGATTCTTGTTTCCGGTTATAAAGTGTATAATAAAGTTCGCGTTGCTCGTGATTAAAGGAGCCAATCAATTTAATCGTTGAAGATCAAAAGATCGATGATTGAGATAGTGTTCGAAATTCTCTTATTATGGACGATTCATCGAGTCTGTTGATCGCGTTATATATAGGATAACGGTTGATGTCGTATTACGGTTAAATGATTTCCAGACGATCGATCTTGACCCCTGAGCACCGCAAGTGGGAAGAACGAATAACGAGATGAAAAGAAAAGAAAGAAAGAAAGTGGAAACGAACAGTCCGATTTGAAGCAAAAACTAAAACGTTCAAACCGATCGCCATGATTATGTGCCAATTAATAAACCGCTGCGATTTCGATCTTCTGTTGTTGATACACATTCGATCGAGATATTTTAAGATACATACACAAAGTTCTCTTCTACGATATAAGTTATACGATATATGATAAATCGCGCGATTGAAGAGGGAGAAAATATGCCATATATAACATATCATGTGGGGGAGGGTGGGGCAAAGTGGGCTCCTGAAATTTTTGATCCCTTAAAAAATTTTGGGGAAAAGTGGGCCCCTGAAATTTTTTAAATAACAAGGGATAAAATTAATCACCTCAAAACTTTTTATTGAATATGAATTATTCGGAAATCATTTACTCGAGTAATTCCACGACTTATAACGCTGAAAGTTTCAACTTGTGCTTTACTCTCGACTTGTCGGAGTCAAATAATTTTCTGAACTTGAATTTATGATCACTTTTCCCCAAAAAAGTTAGATAATAATTTAATATAATTGTTCTTCGTATGAAAAGTAAAAATTTTATTCTAATTTTAGGCATTATTTTCTCAAGGGTCCCACTTTGCCCCACCCTTCCCTAAATTATACAGATATTTCGAGTGATTAATGGTGATCGCCTAATTGCACTTTGTAAATCCAACTGCACACCTTGCGACGGGCAAAAACACGTCGTTACCCCTTTTCTCCCTGTGTCAATGCCGATTACTAATCCATTAAATTGATCGATCATCGTCGCATATATCTGGTATGCTAATGCCTGCACGCCGATGCCTCATCCCGTCGAATCGCGTAATATTGTATTTGCAGATATTAGGTATTCATTGAGTGGAAATTTCGCGTCTACCTACACAAATTGTTGTTTTTCAATTAAGTATCGTTTATGTATTGAGATATTAATTAATTTATCATAGGAAATATACGATACGATTATACCGTTCTTTGATTTCAACTCCGGGATACACGCGTTGTTTTAATCGTTTTAGATTCTCCACTTTTTCTACCTTATAATTTACTCTTCATATCTATTATTCTATTTTCATAGTAAATTAATTTAGTTGTATCAGCAGGTGATCCGAGGAGCCGCAGCCTTGTAATTATACGTTTCATGACCGAATTTAATCACTTAATCACTATAAATTACGCTTTTAGTGAGCGTTAACGTTTCGCGTTACTTTTACTTTTATAATCTTGTGTCGAGAGTTTCACTCTTGGAAAACATATTATATTATAAACGCGGTATTAATATGTCTCTCCTCGTATGTCGAAGCTTGCTGTTATATATATATATATATATATATATATATATATATATATATATATATATATATATATATATATATATATATATATATATATATATATATGTATGTATACATAGTTATATACATCGGGTTCAAGAAGCCTGAAGCCTCTCACGAAATTTTGACCAGTTCCAATGTATAATTTACAAGTAGATTAGAATTAATTGAGGAAAATTGTCTAGCGGGGAGTAAACCAGTATAATTATTTTAATTGCCTTTTATAGTCCCTTATATCTACTGATGTTGCTGCTGTTCAAGCTACTGTTGCTGCTCCTCATGTCCGAACCGATGTTTCATTACTATTAATATATCATTATTATCATTACTGACGTTGTGGTTTTTTTTTTTCATTTTTTCTTTTCTTTTTCTTTTCTCTCTTTTAATCTGTATTATTGTATTATTGTCGTGTTACCGTTATTATTATTATTTTACAAGTTTTTCAATCACTAGATGCAATCGTACCTAATCCTAATCCTGATTTATGTTGTAGGTACATTTGTCATATAACTCGTAAGACATTTGATAGATTAGTTTATTTTCGTGTTACAACTGTGTGTAGGTAATAGGTATACCTATACATACAGGGTATAGTGTATCGCATATATGATCATTGTTTTCGGTAAAATGAAATTCTGTCGGGAATTTACGTTTCTGTATAATATCTTAGCTTGTGTCTTGAAGAGAAGTTCGTATATGTACGTAGTAAATTTTATGGATTTCTTATCGTTGAAGAAATATGACAAACGAGTTTAATTCGGAATCCCTAAAAGTCGAAGGTGTATATTATATATGACTATGTATGTCTGTATGCATGTATGGTGAATACATTCATGTGTAAAGCGAGAGTGAGAGAAAAAACTTGAAGATCGTCGGCGATCGAGGCTTAGAATATCAGATATCAAAGATCGAAATTTCGGAAAGACGATTATGATATAATTTATAAAGGCAGCAGCTATCGCTGTCAGGCTTGTGTAAGAAATAATTTTTGCGACCCACTCCGTTGACGCGAAGCTAAGAGAGAGAGAGAGAGAGAGAAAGAGAAAAAACAACAAAATGGGAAGAAAAATGAACCCAGTGGAAGATGAATTCTGACGCAAGATCGTTATTTGCTATGATTTGTTTTTATCATTTTTCCAACACACGCATCATCGATGATCAGTGAATTCGAAACAATTTTTCACAGATTTTTAATGTAATAATGGTTCGTCCTTGTTATATATATACACACACACGACACAAGTGAAATAAATATTCTTCACTTTTTAATATTATACCGCGGTGTCACGTTTTCTTATAAATAAACCAAACTCTACGTAACCGAAACGCTTTGACAGATTCGGGGCCAAAAAGTTACTCCTCGACGATCGATGTTCGTTCCGGAGATGAGATATTTGTCACTTCAGACGACAGAATATCTGCATTCGAGTGTCGAAAACTACAATAGCTAATTCACCGAGGCCTGGCCTTGTCCTCCATTCGCTTATCGCGAATTTTACCTCTCATGTGTGCAATGTGGAACATGATTTTTATTCTTGGACTCGGTCGCGTTTCTTGTATTTATTTATATACATATATTCTCGCTAAAATAGACGACTTCTTTTATCATCACCCCACGTGCCCGAAGATTATATTATGAACGACGCTTCTTTCGTACGTTTGGGTGGGTACATACATATATATAAACCTTATCGTCGTGAAGTTTCTACTTTTGTTTTTATAATAGGTACCTACGGAGTTATTTCCTCGCGTTTAATTTTTTTTCCGCACTTCTATATTATATCTGCGAATCAGCGCGACGTTTTTAACCCCCGCCGGAAAACAAAAAGATAAAGAAACAAAAAGAAAACAAGATCCATAAAAGAAATCGAAATCTGTGAGAAAATCCGATAATTAATAATAATTATCATGGAAACATTCGAAAAGGAATTTCACTTGACAGGAATTTTCAAATACCGTAGAGATATGATTTTTTTTTTTGGAGGAATCTATTTTTCCTGAAAGTATTATGTATTATAATGGTAAAAAATATTTGCTCGCAGAATTTTGATTTTCAAATATTTTGAAAACTTGAACTGTAGACTTTTGTTTATACAGCGGAGAGTGAAAAACCGTTTTGTTTTTATTCTCAAAAGTGTATAAAAAAACTGATTTTGCCCTTGAAAATTGGCGTCAACTCGAAATCACCTTAAATGATAAAAAAAAAGAAAGAATGGGCGAAAAATCGCACTCCGTAGGTAAAAAGGGAAAATTTTGTAGGAATAAGGATCTTGTTTTACGTATAATAAGAGCCACGATCAGAGATGCCTCGTATCTCGACGTAGGTATGTATGTATATAAACGCGGTGTGCAGCATTTACTTGGCTCAGCGCGTTGTTAGTTAATCATTTTAATTAGAGTCCATTTGTCGGGCACGCATTTCGCTCCGTATTAACCGCGGCGCGGAATCGTGATGATCAGGCGGCTGCTGTTCGCCCTTCTCATCGTGCATCTGGTGAAAAAGGGGACTATTTTTACGGCAACGTGACGTCATCGTTTCGCAGCTGCACCAGCACCAGCACCAGCGGCACAACCAGAGTCGTGACATCGAGTCTCTCCCTTAATTTCGTTTAATTATCCCCTCGGCGTCGAGCGGCGGCGGCCGCAGCTTCATATCTCCGTAAATTGTTATACTACGGGTTAATTTAAACCAACCAGCGCCTTTTCACCATCGTCATACTCCTGGCATCTCCTTCCATCTCCTTCCATCTCCTTCCATCTTTTCTATATCTACGTAGAAGTAATATGAGTATCGGTGTGAGTGCGAATCTGATGGGAAAATAAATGTTATTCTCTGTTTGATGGGGTTTGAGGAACAGTGATGGTTGAAAATTTGAAAATATGTGTACGAAAATCTCTACGCTCGAGAGAAAACTGCGTGTCTTTTGAGGAGAAGAGATTTCATGGGAAGTAAAATGGATATTTTAGAATTTATGGTTATTGTGGTTAATACGTGGATAGCACTTTTTGAACGTTACATTTACAACAAATTTATAAATACGATAATAAGAGTTTAAATATGCGCAGGTAGATCTAACGTAATTGATGTATAGATCTCACACTAAGAAAATTCTGTCCATATACTCACCGCAGGAGATTTAAAATATGACTTTAATCTTGCGAAAATTGATGTGGTTTTGACTATGAATCGATTACCTAAAACGTGCCTTTTGACGTTCGAACGGTGAACGTGAATCACGATTTTTTCGAGTTCTTCCGAATTCGTTAAACGGTACTCGAAAAATAAGTTGAAAAATAACGGACATTTGGCTTTACGAAGCGAAAATTAATTTGGTGGTCCAGTATTCATGGAAATTATGCAATCAGGGAATTATTAGGGTATTTCATATCCTCTGGAAAAAGCTGGAAATCTCAGGGAATTTCATGTCGTATCTGGAATATATTAATTTTCATTCCAGGTTTATAAAAATTTAGCCATTCGGAGAGAAAGAAAATTTTTATTTCAACTTTCAGGCAATCGTCACGAACCAAGCCCTGATTTCTTAAAAATTGTACGTGCTAGCGAATTCTCACAAATTCACCTCGCAATGAGCAGTGCTCTAGTCAAATATAGAATATTCTTGTTCCTATGACTATTGTATTTATCATTTATTCTGCACATGAGAACAAACTAGATAAATAATGATTCTTGTCTGTAAAAGCTGGAATTCTCCGGAAATTACGTTTTTACAAATATTTGGATTTCCTGAAAAGGCATAATAACGGAAAATATTCGAAGGCGCGAACTAAATTTTTCGTTAAATCATTATAATTCACACTGCGATTATTGTTGCATTGTGATCGGTGAGTCAATTCTTCGGTGGCATCGATTAGCTGTCGTTCGCCTTGAGAGGTTAAGGCACGGCCGGCAACTCGGGGCGTTCCTTTAACTTCATCCCCCTCCCCCTTCCGCCCGCATCCCCTTGACGCTAACTCTGATCGCGTTTCCATCAGTCGAGGGGGTTAATTAATTGACTCGTCGCTGATGCTTCTTCTCAGTTCTCCGTGCCGAAGTAACGCGCTAAAGGAATAGTGTTGAGGATATAAAAGGATGAGAGGATGAGAGGATGAGGGGATGAGAGGATGAGAGGAGAGTGAATTGAAGTTGAGCCGAATCTTACGGTATGAATTTGGGAGGGAAATCCGATCGACGATTAATTAAGGCGAGATCGAACTTTTTATCTCAACCACGCAAGCTTGCTAATCGATTTATTAGCAACGATTTTAGCGAATTGCAGTTCTAACGGCATCATCTTATGGCCTCTCAAGCTCGTTTTACTTTACACCGTCGCTCATCGTCAGCTCCGTGCGCTATGAGATGAACTCGACGATCCTGCACCCTCAATTTTATCTCCCCTTATAGCTTAAATGGCCGCAGGCGCAGCTAGTCTTGCGTTTTCTTGAAAATATTTCTCACGTTTCCGCCAACCGTTTATCATTATCCTTATCGTTATTATTATTTCTTTAATAATTATTCTCGGATCGTTCATTTTCTGTTTGTTCATTTTAACTTAACTCCTACAGCGATCGAGTAAACGAATTTTTATTATCGATTACGCGGGGGTATTCGAAAGTAGAAAAACTAGTTTACGGTGAATGAATTTCAACGGGAAGAGGAAAATCGTAATTAATCAAGCTAATTATAAGTTACCAAGCGAATTACGCCTTTTAACCAGATAATGTAAGTACAATTCGTTATTCTTGCCGTGTTCATTCGAATCCCCTTGTCTTAGGGGTGAAACAAATTACCGCTCATCAACCGCGATTTCACGGTAAATCAATTTTTCCAATTCCCAAGAACGCGACCACGGATCGACAGGGAAAATTTACGCTAAATCCAGTTATGTGTAATATTTTTTCACCGATTGACCAAACGATCAATCTCTTTGATCCGCGTTTATTCTGTACGTGATACACGACTAATTATACACGAGGTTTTTTTCGTTTTGTTTTTCAAAATATTTTTGATAATCCAAGTTGAAAATTTTATATCCTATTGTTTCGCAGGCAGCTTCTATGCGAGTCAAATTTTTGGACAATTTTATTCTCTTACTCCTGAAATATGTATGTAAAAAAATTCTCTTATTTTCTCGCATGAATTATAGATCGCGAATATTTTTTATGTACATACGTAAGTTATATAGTATATATATATATATATATATATATATATATATATATATATATATGTATAAATAACTAGCTATAATTGGAGGCAAAAAGGAGAGATAAAAACGGATCAAAGATGGGGGCGGATAGTCGAAGGCATTGTAAAGGCATTAATTATTCCCAGATGCTAGTTTGTCGGGTCACTCAGACGTCACGCGAAGAATCTGTCAAGATGTTCGCTGTGTACCGTCAGGCTATTGAGCGAACGAGAAAAAAGGAAGAAGATAAAGTAAGAGGAGAAAAAAAAACAAACGAAAAACAAAAAGAAGAACACGTACGTACGAAGAAATAAGAAGAAGAATAAGAAGAAAAACTGGAGGTAATAATAAGGAGGTAAAAAAAGGAACAACCTTCTCAAGACGTGTCTGTAGGTGTGTATAGGATTCGACGTTGTTATTCTAAGGCGACTCACATTATCGAGGATCATTTGTTCGGTTAAATTCAATTCAATTCAATTCAATTCAATTCAATTCACCTGCGTGGAAAACGAGTCTGTACGTTTTTTATTATTCTTCTTCATCTTCTTCTCCTCATCCTCTGCAGGATTGCCTTTCGTGTCATTCTCATCTATCGTCTTTCTTCAGTCTCGTATTACATAAATACAGACATATGTTTCTTAGCCAATGACGAAGACTTTTACTGTGAACAACGTTTCGAGCATGAAATCATCAACGCGAAGTTCGAAGCTCTCGGAGCCGTGAAGACGGGTCAGTCACAAATCTAGAGACTGACGCAACTGTCCACATACGGTGTCGATTCTCTTCTCTCTTTCTCTCTCTCTCTCTCTCTCTCTCTCTCTCTCTCTCTCTCTCTTTCACTCTTTTTTTCCTCCCGCGACTGGATATTATAATATTTTTCTCCTTTTTCTTTTTATTCTCCTCCTTACTCTGTACAACGAGTCTTTTTTTTTTTTATATTCTCTTTTCTTTATTTTTCGTTTTTATTTTCAAAGCTATTTTCGTCTGACCGCGTCACGTAATATTGCGCAATGAAAAAAACATTCTCAATCCGTACACGCGTCAATTATATGTATACAAGTATATACCATACATATAATTTTATTTAAACCGAAGCATCTGTTGTAGCGAGATTGAATTTTTCTTTTAGGAATTTCATAGTTTAGAACCAATTTTCTGTATAACCTATATATTTTCGATCTTTCTATCTTTTTTTTTTTTTTTTTCTTTTTTCTTTTTCTTTTTATGTTACCAATTTTTATAGTATGATAAAAGAGAAAAGTAGAGAACGAATGAAAATAATTCAAAGACCGAAATTGGCGAGACGTTGAAATTTGTTCTCTTCATTCTTGTCTTTCTATTATTTTATTATGAGAAAAATTACTCGCTACGCCGAATTCGTACGTGTATAGGATATTCCAGTTTACTATCGTGCCTGAAAAGCAACGTGGGCAAGGTATACCTATGTAACATAGGCTAGGTGGACACTATGCGTGAAACGTAATCCGATTCAACTGGCGCGGCGGCTGTTGGGCTCGTTAATTAAAGAAAGAGCCAATTTTCACGTTTCGGAGTAAAGCAGAGAAAACAGGAGAGGAAGAGAGCAGAAACCGCGAAAAAAAAAAGAAAGAAATTAACTCAAGTGAGAAAAATAATAATAATAATAAAAATATTATATATATTCATAGAGAGAGAGAGAGTTAAAAAAAAAAGTAGGATAATAATTTTTTAAAAGCACTAAAGTGAAAATTTCCACCTAACGTCATTTTACCCTCTGCAGTGGTTTATAGCTTTTTGCAACGCCTGTGGAACGCTGACGCGGTGGAAAAAGTAGCTGTATAGGTATAAGGTATAAGATGCAAGTCTAGGTGGTAGATTGGCTTGGAAAAGCGACGTTGTCGTTTACGTTTTTCTACTTCTTGTCAGACGTTGTGGTTGAAATAAGCCAAAGCAGAAACGGAAAAGCATTTTACTTAGCAACGAATTTCGTCACGTTTGCGGCGTTGAAAGTTTTTAATTGATGCCTAATCTCGAGTTCAAATCACGCGAACGAATACCCGATATACTCAGAATCACGGATTGTACTCGTTAATTTCAAGATCACAGAAATTTGCCTGCACTTATCGTTGTCGTAATAGTAGAATCACGTAAAAACACTCAACTTCTGGATTATTTATGAATATTTAAAATGATTTTGAAAAGGACCTTATTAAAATTATCAAACAATTCTTAGAAACTGGATATTCTATTAGAAATTAGAAATTTTTTCCGATTTTTTGAACTGTACTCAAGTTCATATTTTATGGTCAATTGAAACATTGTTTGAAAGGTCTAAAAATTGCCGGCAAATTCTCAAAATTAATATTTTTCGTTTAGAACATCTCTCTTGACTTGTTTTGTTGATTTACTTTACAATGAAACCGGTCCAGAAATATTCTAAGTGAAAATAGAAGTTTGAGAATATTTTGGAAATTTTCAGATGGTTTAAACAATGTTTTAGTCAGTTAAAAAAAAATTGAAGCGCTACAAAGAATTAGGAAAAAAAAATCAGCCCGTTATAGGTCAGGTATTAAAATGTTTGGGAAAAGACAAATACAGTTTTTTAAAATTGTAAACGATCAGCTCCGTTTAAAATCACCTTCGATATATATAAATATATCATTGAGCAGTTGAATAAAAAAGCAAAAAAAAAAAAAAAAATCAGGGTTCCGTTTCACAGTCGAAAAAATTGAAAAAAAATTTCTGAACAAGATCAAACATTTTGAGGGTCAGTCGTTGGTTGGGTTCGCATGGAATTCCTCGTATATAGTGCGTTCCTATATAATGATGATTCCTGTATAAATATTAACTAAACTAACTTTCGAAGGGTTGCTGAATCCGGTGGGGTAAAATTCATTGGCGGTGATTGTAATACAACAATGTGTAATACGGATGGTATCAGTCACGTCTTTTCCCCACGTAGCCTCCGGGCAAAACCTTACTCACTCGATAATCACTTCCTGGATGGAAGTAACAAATTTTGATTATTCACCGGCACGATCGTCTGTTATTTTTTATATAAATATATATATGTACGTGTATGTATATACAGGCCGGATACTGTAGCGCGGTTCGTACAAGTTTCCGGTTTACTGTACGTGCAGGTACTCGAGTACCCTTCTTGTCTTGTGAAAACCCAACGCAATGCTCAACCGTATGCTCATTATACTTAGAGGATTGATACAAAGATTGGAGAAGAGAAAAAAGACCGTTCGAAAAAAGTAGAATAATATTATTTCCGACGATAGTGATGATGGTGAGGAAGAAGAAGAAGAAGAAGAATGAAACAATTACGTCACTATTATACTGTATCACGTGGCAGAACTGAATCTCTCGGATTATATCTACTAAATAATTATCATCAAATAGACCTGAAAATCTGTAAGAATTTTAACATCTTATTTTTCGCAAAAATTCGTCACAATCGATGCAGGGTTCATATTCTTTTTAATTCCCGTGGGAATTGAAAGATTTCTTTCGCAAAAATTGTCTCGATTCATGTTATATATATATATATATATATATATATATATATATATATATATTTTCTTTCTTTAATAGCTTGTGCAAAAAACTTTGTTTCATTTTCTATCACCTTGTAGAAAATTTGATATTCGTATAAACGCATCGATTCGTAACAGATACGCTAGAGGCTTTTCAACATTTTCAATCTCTGTGATTCCCTCGGTTTTATTTGTTTTCATCCACGTCCTTTCGATCCCTTCGTCTTTCATCGAAGGTGATTAAATGCTCGCTGCTCGCACGTGGGACACGGTGTGAGATAGCGAAAAAAAAAAATTAAAAAAAAAAAAAAAAGAAAAAGACGCAGAAAAAGCGGAAGTCGATCCGGGGGCCGGAAGTCGGCCGGCGTAAGATTCGATATTACTACAAGGCCGAAGCTCCTCGATTCCCGAACAAGTTTCTCTGTGTATTATAAAAAATTCTTTTCGCTCCCCATCGTTGCTTGACCTCATTTTCTCGTTAATATTATTTTGCTCTTTGCATCGTCTCAATTTTTTTCACTCTCTCTCTCTCTCTCTCTCTCTCTCTTTCTCTCGTATTTTCCAACTCCATTATCGTCCTAATCATTATTATTATCATTATCATTATCATTATTATCGGCATCGTTACGCAATATTCTGTACAGTATAATATATACCTTGTAGGTAGGTAGGTAGGTAGGTAGGTACTTATCGCCATTCGAGTCGCTTAATATTTTACCACGGCATTTCCATACTACTTGTGTAATCTATGTACATACATACATACATGCATACATATATACACGCACAGGTATATGTATACCTATGTATTGTTTGTCCATTAGATGCAATTACGTGCACCCCTAACGGAATTCAGATTCCCCCTATCGGGCTGCAGGTATATATACGGGGCGTTGCACGCCGAATTGGACGGTGTTGAAAAATTTTCATTTTTGATATCCTGAATTTTTTTACATTTTTTAGTATCTCTCGAAAGAGCCTTTTTCGTGAATTTTGAGAATTTTTCGATTACTTGGTACAAAAAAAAAAAAAAAAATCAAAAGATGCACTCACTTTCAAAAATACGATTTAAAACTTCGGACTGAAAAATCTCAATCAAAAATTACTTTGAATATTTTTCTCGTATTTTTTTCTGTAAGGGCCATAAAGGGAAAAAAAAACACTTAAATTTTGACCATTATTGAGAAAATTATGAACAAAGAACAAAAAAAAAAAAAAAAAAAAGAGCGAATTTTTTTTTGAATTCTTCTTTTGTTCTCTTCTTGACAAGTAATCCAAAAAAAAAAATCTCAAAATTTATCAGAAAGGCTCTTTCGAAGGGTACTAAAAAATATAAAAAAAAGCACTTCAATTATTATTCCTTCTTTACCGACATCTATAATCGATCTCAAGATCACGATCCATAACACAACGGTACACGAACCTCGAATTTTATCCTCCTAAATTAAAAGTTCATATTAAATTATAACTATTTTATGAGATTGTGAATTAATAATGAAAAAAGTCGTCGGATAAGCTTCTCACACATCAAATGGAGGCTTATCATCATTACAAGTGTGGGGTCTCCCTTGTGACGTAAATTAATATTACGAATGATGTGAGCGATAAAAAAAAAAAAAAAAAAAAAAAAAAAAATACGCATTCGCGATAGTTTATAAATTGAAAAAAAAAAATGTATGCAAATGAAAAATCAACTGAGCGCGTTCCTTCACATAACGTATAAAAAACGCTCACATATTGACAGAACCTTTGATTTACCGTAAACATACTTATTAGGGGGCGCGGTGCCATGATGGAAAATAGCAAATTGTATGTTTCTAAAACACCCTAGCATTATATATATATATATACATACACATAAACCTACGTTAAGTACACGTGGCGCGTATCTTCTCTGGTTTCTGCGCTCGGTTCTATAATTCGCGTTGGTATTATAGTACACCTATATGTAATATTGTGTAATCTACATTTTTCTTGTAAGTCGACACGAGCACGAACATGTAACGCATGATACAAACGCGAATGGGAATTAGGCATGCCGTAGAAGCTGGATCTTTATACGGTATTCAAATTACCGGGAAATTCTCGTCGCCGGATTATACGCTTTACATCTGGCTAAACACTTGATCCGATTCTACCGGTTCGAGAAACACCGATTTAATACACTATTTTCCCATCTATAAATCGATACACGTGTTATACATATATTATACAATACATATACATATATATGTTACATACGTATAAGGTTTTAGGAGGTAATTTTGAAATTAACATCGGTCTTTAAGAAAATTTCCTTACATCAAAATTATCACAATTTCTTGCAAGAATTTAAACGTCACGATTTTTTTCTAAATTCTTCCGTCTTGCTGTTTTTCCAACTTGTAGAATCTACGAATTTCGGTTTCTATTCTATCGGGACAACAATATAGAACTCTGATATTTTTCTATTATGAAAGAAAAAAGAAGGAAGAGAGAAAGAAAAAATTAATGAATACAAAATTCAGTTATATTTTCCTTTTTACGTATCAATAGTGCGAGTCGTGACGTCAGGTGGTAGGTCGACCCTCAACCCTGCAGTATATCGTATATAAGCTACGTTTTTGGTGTTTTCTTCTACTTTTTATTGCGAGTCCCAAGGGTTATTAGTTTTTCCAGAAAACAATCAGACTCTGTTGTATACGATATATTAGACGAATTTTCTTTTCACAATTACGTTACGAGTCTGGTTAATATTCGGGTGTTTGTACCGATAAATCTTGAGAAACACTTTCAAGGAGTGTCTAACGCATCTTGCGCAACTTGATCTGTCGTATAAACCCGCGGCACAATTTTTCTTAACCTCGGGCTGATGGTTTTTTTTTTTTTTCTTTTCTGTTTTTGTTTTTGCTTTTCAACTTTATCGTACTAAAATGTCTCGCCGATTTACTACGCCCGTTCCAAAACCCTTCGCGAAGGCGAAACGAAACTGCTTGAGAAAAGAAAGAAAGAAGTAGAAAAAAAAAAAAAAAAACACCGAGGGGTTGGGAATTTAAACTCGAAATTCGTTGGTCTATTTCTCATATTTCGTTTATTGTTAGATTTATTTCAAACTCGTACAAGCCAATTTGTCTGGAGATGTAAAAAAAAAAAAAAAATTGCTTTTATTGTGTTTGGTGGTTTGGAATTTTCATCGATTCGTTTCCGTAACTATTTTTTCGATACGAAATCTTGTTCAAATGTATAATGAATAATTCAAAGAAATTCAAAGAGATGTTTGGACGAATTTTTCTCCAGACTTACGCTTTTTCGCGTCCCGTCTCGCAGTCGCGCGTTGAATTTCGCAATTTTCACACGTCTAAATCAGAACCAACATCATCCTGAATCGCGCGTCGTAAGCTGCGACGATGAAATTCTTGAAAAGCAATTTTCATCCAGACTGAAATGAATTTCGATCCGCGCCCGTCAGTCATCAGGCATTTCTCTCGTCCCCGGCCTGTTTTCTACGTTTATTTCGATATCTCGCGATTTTAAAATGCACACACACGAGTCCCTCATGGACGAATTTTTACCGAGATTTTCAATTATCTGAAATCGCGAACGTTCGCGAAACTTTATTCGCGAGTTCGAAAGGGGGAATTATTATTTTTTTTTTTAATTTTTTTTTTTTACCACCTCTTACGCAGAGATCCTGGATCTTGATTTTTTACCTGCTTTACGTCAACCCCACACTTGGTAATATTTTAGTATTGAATTTTGGACGTTGAGATTTATTCCCGTTTGCCTGATTCAATATGTAACTTGTTTTCCCCCGGTAAAACAAGTTCTTCTATCATTTTCGCACGTCAATCACAAACGGTTCGCAAAGCCTGCCTACTTCGATCTCGATCTTGCTCTTGCTCTCGCCTCGCCTCCTCTATCTTTGTAAGTTTCGAGGAAATGGAGCACGAAATTAGAATCAGCCCTGCGGACTTTAGCGCGGATCTCGAGCCGTCGCTTCCATTTTTCGAGGCCGACGAATTCCGACGATATCGCGATGTTGCAGAAAAGAAACGGGAATAAAAACAAATAAACTAAAAGTAAAGAGAAAAAAAAATTAGTAAAGAAAAAATGCGAATCACAACGTAGAAAAAAGTCTCAGCCTTCCTTCGGCTTTGCTTTTATTAGTACAAATTTGAACTCGTTCTTAATTGAATTACAATTCAATGTAGTACTAACTATCATTCGAAGTTATACGTATTTAAATAATGAATCGTTCGAACCGATAAATTAATCGTATTTAAATTCGATGATCTGCATAAAACAACATTTTAATCAGCACGCCTTCCGCAGACTTATTTAGACGATCGATTGATTTCTTAGGTTATACCATTCCTCAATTTAAAATTTGAATAATTTTTATAGGAAGCAAAAAAAAAAACAAAACAAAAAGACAAAAAAACAAATCGATTTAATTGTATACCTCAATTACGTGATAACTTCCTGCTTCGACTTTTTCATCTCCCCAGAATCTCAAGTCGATTTCGGACACGATTCACTTATTCGAGATTAAAACCATGCGGAGAGAGACAGAGAGAGAGAGAGAGAGAGAGAGAGAGAGAGGAGAGCAGTGATCTGGAGAATGAATCACTCAGGTGGTCGGAACCGTGACATCTAAGAGCCGAAGTAAATCTCTGAGAGAGACTCACTTGACTGACTTACTGACTGACTGACCTCTGAACCAAATGACGTAACGCTTCCAGTAGGAACGATATTCTCTTACAGATCTATATACATATATGTATATGCTAAAAGCTATATATATATATATAAAAAGCTGCTGCAGACTTTCACTCGAAAAGTTTGGCTTCTCTTGTGTGCACAGGTATATACATACATCACATTATAAACGTTAACGTACGTCATCGCTATGCACTCGGGTTAAATATAGCTCGGTGGATTGACTGAGGCTTGGAACGTCTTGGAACTCGTATAAATAAAAGAGTCGGTCGAGTTTGATGTACTTATTGAAAATTGAGACGATTTTTTTTACTCTTAAGAAATACTCAGCGATCTGCACTTGATCATTTCTCATTTTAGCATTTTAATTTACAATTATATAGTCTTCAATATTTTACGTAACTAGACTGTTTCGAATGTGGATACCTGCACCAGAAAGTCTCCTCGAAAACTCTCAGTGGCTTATCGAACACATTTTTTAATGCATAATTTGAGTCAAGATCAAGTATCACAATCAACGGATGAAAAGATTCACTTACATTATCGCTCGATCGATCTATCAATCGGTTATTATAATTCCAACGACTGTTTTATAACGTTGCTGCTCATTGACGAGTAGAACATGATGAATATATAACCTATAATTCGACGTAGTAAAAATATATGTGCCTCAACAGCGATTACAAGATGAAATTTTATTCACGTTCAGATCGCGATCGAGGAATATTGTATGTACAGTATATGTATTTGAATAAATCAATGACGCGATTCTTGGACGTTTTTGCCGAACCGGTTTCATGTGTATATCATCCACGGTCCATTATGAATTATAATTATATATACAAAACATGTAACTACTCGCGTGCTGGTGTCGATCATACCTCGTACCCGTTGAGCCGCCATGTTAGAATAAGGCCAAGGTGCGAAGCAACTCGCTCGCTCCTCACGCTTCATTGTCATTATTACCCTGAATTATTATTTTACACGTTATTATTACTCCCGGAGTTATCACGATCAGTAGACTTGCTGCGGGAACGCGAATTAATATCTCCGGTTATTTGTATTATTCAATGCTTCGGGATCTCGATAATATATATGTATAGCTACTGAAATAATCCTCGTTGCTTTGTATAATATACGTAAGACGGCAGCAAGAAAAGATGGATTACGCAAGACGCTGATTTGCTTCGATCGCGTATTGTCTAAAGTACTTCGAGACTCGAGACTCGAATAAGTAGATTCTCATTCGGAGCAGCGATTATTTTTTAATCATTATTATTTTTTTTCTCACTTTTATCAGCCAGAAGGTAGAATCTTTAGCGCAATAACCTGCAACAAATATTTTCACTAGGCTATATTTTTTGTCGATCTAAAGAAAAAGAAAAAAAAAAGAAAGTATTTAACGAACCATAACTTGAATAAATTGATTAACGACAAAAGCGAGGTGAAAAAAAAAAAAAAAGTAATACTCAAAGACAAGCCGATCGCGAAATCGATTCCTGCAGCTTTGTTTCAAAAGGGATGGTCCAAATTCCGTTTCCCGCACTTGCCGAACCATCACTACCGAAATTGTTCAATTTCGCAGCCTTTCGGTGTCGCCATTATAAGGCGGCTTTCGGAAATCAAAGCCCTTTTACTGCCATATTATGCATCGGAATTATAGGGCGATAAAAACGTGTCGAAATTACTACGAAGGAAAGAATGTTGCTATCCAGTTTACAATGTGCAATTTGACGTAACAATTATGTCCAATATATGATTCATTCATAACGATTAGGCCGATTACCGCCATTTGTCAGTGGCCGAATTTATCCGCTTATTGATCCCTCGCGTGCACGTCGTTGCGATTTGCGTTTAATAATTAGGAAATACCGATGACGGATGCGAAAGTAAAGCCAAGGATCATAAACGGAAGCGATTAAACGTACGATCCGGCAGAAGGCTCGCTGACTGTATAAATGTACCGAACACATCGATTCCTCGCTCTCAAGTACTCGAGGAATCTCTCTAGGTTCTCTGGTTCAATACGGATTGGGGATTTTGAATTGATTCGAGGATTCGAAGAAAGCGCGATCCGATCAAATCCAGACGCTAGACGGTGTAACGCAGCCACTTACTCCTCTCCTCTCCTCTCATCTTCTCTTCTCTTCTCTTCTCGTCTCGTTTCGTTTGATTGTTTGCCATTCAAGTGCACAGACGTTCGTGACGCCGAATCTTCAAGTTAACTCCCTGGAAAGCTGTGCAGACTTGTACATCGTATATGTACATACATACGTTCCGTATAACGTTCGTCTAGGTATATATGGCTGATGTTGGAAATGGAATTTTTATCGACTTTTGATTCCCGGATTTTATTGCTACCGTTGGCGGTTGGATGCGGGTTATTACACCTGCATTTGTATATCTAGTACATCGTTCTTTCGTCTCGGTTGGAATTGATCCGCCATTGAAATAGTGAAAATTGATACCGTTACTCGAAGCTTGCCATGCGAAGCTACATTGTTGAAAATTATTGTCAATTTACTACATGTATTATTGTCTAGAATTTATTGGAAAAACACAAACATTTATTTGAATTTAATGAATTTTTTATCTAATTTAGTGTATTTGGAAATTTAATACGCAGTAAATGTATGGTGGATTCACTGTTCCGTATCGGAATAAAATTTCCAATACAGTGTGTTTTATCTTTTCCTGCTTATACTATTATTGCCTTTTAACTATGCTAGCCATGTGGTTAATTATTGTATAATAATTCGATGGACGGCTTGAATAGACGGAGTCGGTGATACTTTTAGAGGAATAATCAGACACTGGGTTTTAAAATAGAATCGAGACTACACGCGATGTGCGTGAAACTGATCCGGGTATAAAGTGGAATGAAATTGGAGCGAATCAGACGAAGCGAGGGTAAAAATGTCGGCAATTAAAACGGAGAGGAATTTCCTTGATTAATACATCAAACGAATAATTTTTCTCTACAATATTATATGATGCTTACGAAAATAAAATATATATCATTTATATATTGCGAAACGGGGAATAAAAATTTTGCAACGTATTCGTTTCGGCTCATTCCACGCGTTCAATTTCACTCGATTTCAATGTTTAGTTCTTCGATAATACGTGTTACGTATATCGGCATAAAATCGGCGATTTATCGTTAGTCAGGACTTACGATAATCCAGGCAAGCATGGGTATAGGAACGACCCATGGTCCAAGGAG
Organism: Diprion similis; assembly: GCF_021155765.1. Taxonomy (NCBI): domain Eukaryota; kingdom Metazoa; phylum Arthropoda; class Insecta; order Hymenoptera; family Diprionidae; genus Diprion; species Diprion similis. Next base: position 13,965,172 of record NC_060116.1, on the reverse strand, counting down.
GCGGCTCGCTCCATTGCCAATAACAGATCCTGTGTCCTTGTTAATCCAGGAAGTGATTGGTAGTGGTGGAAATGCGCGAGACGTTAACGACGGTCCAGAGAGCTGAGCAACGACAACACTTGTTGCTCTTCGTCAAAGAGGAGAAGGGCTGAGGCTGCGCGCGTCAGGAGGGAAACCGAGGATCTCGGGAAAATATCAAGTATCAGAAAAGCAAAGCTGCGTAGGAGGGAGGGAGAGAGGGAGGGAAGCGGTTGCGAAACCATCGTAATTAAAAGCATCTTGCGTCGCTTTTATTTACTTCGGAAACTCATTGACTAGGCAGTCTTCTCGCTCCTTCTATACGGGCACATTGGAATCAACGTGAGGCATGCTAATCCGATCCGCCTCTCGCTGTAGGCAAGGACAAAATAATAAGAGGATAAAAAGTTTGGAAACTAATAGTTGTTATTTTAGTCATTCAGGTTATACGTTGTTCTCTTCCTTCAACGAAGAGACGTCGTCAACCTGAAAGATTTTGTTACTCCGATTGTTGGACAGTAACTGGACGTCTTACTTGAGAAGCAAATTCTTCAAAAATCATGGTTGCCACGTCATGTGATGATCATTGCATCTACAGTGGAAGGAAGACGAGAGAGAAGCTTCTAAAGGCAAATCCTAAATCGGGTGATGCTGTGGGCGACATTTGACTGAGCTCATGTTGGACTTTGATAAATGAATATAATTAACTTGTCGTTGGTTGGTTGGTTGGTTGGTTTGTTGGTTTGTTGGTTGATTGGCTTGTTCGTTCCCGGTGAACGTTGGAGGGATACAGTGCGTGACCATGAAAAATAATATCTGTGGTATCGGGTTCGTTGACGTCCGTACCATGCGTGCGGTTCATCGTGTAACGCGCTGAGTATTTCGTAATCCAGTAGACAACTTTGGCATTCTGAACGCGATCGGAAGAGAGAGAAGAGAGCCGAACCTCTCTCCTTCCACTCTCCATTCCTAGTCTGCACCTCGACTAGACAGCATCAAGGTTATGAGCACCAAGCGTTGTAGGACGGTTCTATATCCTCATAACTCATCGTCTGGATCAATGGAAAATTCTTACAGATATTCTATTGTCGAGCGTTTATATACGAACCGGGCTTCAGATCGAACCGTTCAACGGATCCTTACCGATAAGGTCCTGCCTGTATAAACGGCTTTACCTGTCCATACAACGCGTGCTATTTTATATTATCGCTTCATCGATTTTCACCCGACTATTTATGGGGGTCAAAAACGTGCCCACTTTTGCACGTGTATGGATCAATCGACTAGAATAACGTTGAATAATATAACGGCACTTTAGTCCGGCACACGAGTTTATATCCGTGATCTGCAGGCTTATTAGCTACAGCCTTACTTTGTTTTTTAACACCTTGCTTACGCTTTGATGACAATAGTATCGCTGAAATGCTTCTCGCAAGGATCAAATGAAACAACGTTAATTAATTTCACCGGCAACAGTGCAGACGTTGGGACGTCTAATATTGTAATGGATTCGTTTGACACCTACTACACTGACACAATTAGCAAATTAGCAAATGTCTGGAGAGTCGAATATGCTTGCTGACTTTACACATCGCGTAGACGGTGCGAAAAATCTTTCTTTGGAAGTAATCGTTTCTTCCTACGTGAAACGATGGTAAACCCTTAAATTACTTTCGTTGTAAGCACGCGCGTGAAGCTCGTGTCTTTACTCTGGTTGTAAGGATCATTAGATTCTGTTTACAGCTTCTTTGTCTTCTAAGGTAAACCCATTCGTCGTTCTGACTTCCGACCGCTTTAAAGGGGAGGAAAATTACTCGCAAGTTCAAGCTTCAATCACATCTCAGGAAACTTGGGTAATTTTGAATTTACAAACCCCGGAGGTTTCTGTTGATACCTATTCGAATTGAAGATTATCGTGAATCTCTCCAGGTATTTGCTCCGCATTATAGTTGAACGGTTAATCTCTTCTTGGATTTGGATTTCTCACTGATTACCGAGCAAAATACTTGAACCCGTTTCGAAACTCCTTCTGTTTATTCCGTGTACCAAAGAGATCGTTTGATCACGCTTGAATTTAGAACTTGGACAGACGTTGAACAGTTCTCAGTATCAATCATGACCGGGAGACGTAAGGCAGGCGTCGAGGTTAAGGCATTTCGACTTCAAGTTGTAACTCGTTTTGTGTACCTTATATTGAACCTGAGCGAAAAGTTTTTCGAACGAACGTGAAATTATCGGTTGTCCAACCGTACGTAGAGAATTTAATGGAATCTTTTATCGCCTCGTGCAACGCGATTTGACGATGGTTCAGGTCAAGCGTTTCGACTTCCGGACCTTCTACGAGGTAACTGCACATTACGTACGTACCTACAGGGGACTACTCTATGGGAATCGGAAAATACTCGTGTATTGGTCGACGAACATTCACACAACGATGGCCCCGAATCGTCCATTTTTATTTTATCTCTTGTCTGCTTATTATTGTTTTCTTCGTCCTTTTTACTACTCTCAGATCATAACCCGAGATATCTGATCAACGGGAAGAGCATATAGTCTCGGGATGATGAATATACTCTAGTGGTATTATAAATATACTGAAACAGTCAAAGTCAGAATTGCATAACAACTTCTCTACTTAGTTACTTACTTGAAAAGACTCGGAATATGTGTTGGTACCTACTTAACGGCCTCTCTTCATATGGAACTGAAGGTCTAACTTGACATTGAACACCAAGAGGTTAATACGTTTTCGGATAATTTTATTTAAAAAGGCGGTCAAGTCTTCGTTGACTTATGGGACCAAACGAGTTCCTTTCATCATAAGCCAACGTTGAGGGATTAAACCTGCAGACTTGAAGTCATATATTGATAATACTACATGAAAAACTGTTTCGAATTCACGAATGGTCAATTTCTCCATGATTTTTCAATCAAACAGACACTGAGAGTAATGACGTATAATTTATGTATCGCGCGTGCGTTCAACGGAGTGGGTCAAAAAGCAAAAACCAAGAAAAAGATGACAATAGACAAATAAATAAATAAAACGAAATCGAAAACAGATGCTTTTCTGGGCCCGGTGTGCGACTACGTCATCGCGCCTGTCGCGAGGTACGCCGGGGCCTGGGGAATCCCGGTTCTGACGGCGGGGGCTCAGGCCGACGCCTTCCGTTACAAGGACGAGCATTATCCGACGCTGACGAGAATGATGGGCTCGCACAGTCTCGTCGGAGACGCTCTGCGTTACATACTCCAGGGTTTTGGCTGGAAGGTGGCCGGGCTTTTGTACCACAATCACGAGATGAGCAGCAGCCGAGGTAACTCGGAGTGTCACTTCACCCTCAGCGCAGTATTCAGGGCCCTCAACCAGTCCTCAGTCCACAAGGGGTTCAACCAGGAAACCGCATCGCCCAAGGACTACCGGCAGCTCCTCAAGTCCCTAGCGAATAACGCAAGGAGTAAGTCTGCACTTTTACTCCAATCTTCCATTTCATCCGCACCTCCACAGGAATTTGGGGGCTCGTTATATAGCTAAAGGACACGCGAGTCGCACTCTTGTGCTCGGTGATTGGTCGGACAACGATTCGCACCCTGACGTGATCCCATCTCCATCCTTCATCCTCACAGATTTACAAGAAAGAGAGAGAAAGTGAGAGCATTCGCTTACCCGAGTGTGTGTCATTATTTTTTCAACAATAGAGAGACGCGACTTGAATTATGTAGACAAGCATGCAACCCTTATATCGGCGTATAGTTATAACGTCGAAAAGTTACCCTCAATCTTTTTTCATTCTTCGCCAAATTTCGAGTTTTTATTGTCAGGGTAGATCCACCAGATTTTGTCGTCCAAGTATCAGTTATAGCCACAGTTTGACCCACTTTTGGTTATTTTCATTAGCGACGAGTCATCGGAGGTTATGTTCAAGTTGCAATTTATAAGACTTCGGAGTACAAAACTCATTCGAACATTATGTCGGACTTGATTGCTCGACTGAAGGGTCTAACGAGTCAAAGTAAGAAATGATGCCACAGATTGTGCGTCTAATCTACTCGTTGTAAAAATAAAAAAAAAATAAATAAATAACTTTTGACAAATCTTTGTTTCACGTTATCGTGATTTTTCGGGGATGAACGATTATAAACCGATGTGGATGAACAATGAACCTGTTCCACATTACACGGACGATTTCTGTTTCTGTTCGCGTCCTCAAGGATCAGAGTGATATAACATATTTGTCAAAGAGCAACATTCGCTTCGATCAACAATCACTGACTTCGAGGTAGACTCAAGTTTTTCCCTTTATTCAACGGCCACAAAGCGATAATTTATACTTTACTGTGGCCGAATCAACCCCTCGGGGGTTGCCCGAACGCAATCAAGGTGTGTTTGATCAATAGGCTTCTCCCTCTCTTGCTTCAGCAGCAGGGATTTGACGGAGGGGTGATTCTGGTTTTGGCTCAATCAACTTCATCCCCAAATGAATTCAAACGTATTCATGCTAATTTTCGCGAGAATACCGAGCGGTTTTGACACTCTGTGTATTCTAAAAATCGGGAATTCGTCTGGTACAAAGGGATGTGAAGAATGTATTATATGTAAAGAAATAACTTTTTCTCGTTTTCAAATATTATATATAGGTACTTTGAGCTGATTTGCATCGATATTCATCGCGTTTTAGTCGACGACGAATGATCTATATTTTTGTTAACTAAAATCTGGTTAATTTTATTGCTGTATTAATTTTCTTTAATTATTTTAATCAATGTTAGAAGGAGAGGCCGTTGCGTGTTTATTTGTTTTTTTAAATTTAATAAGAGATATGCATAAATGCTGAGATATACGAACTGGACGGGGATTTTTTTACAGACTGGAGCCGGAGTTTTATTGCGAGGGCACGTTATAACCGCGTATATATAGAAAAAATAAAGCAAGATGACAAAAAAACAAATAACCTTTATACCGCTAGGCGTGTTATAGGTGTAATAACGATTTTCCCAGAAACAGAAGGATCCGCGCTGCTGTAGCGCAAGAGGGAAGTTTTTTTTTTTATTTCCTCTTTTTTTTTTTTATTATTTCTTTCTCTTTTTCCCAAAGTCTCGTTTGCCGCATCGAGGTTTTTGCGAATCGTCTGCGGCGAGAAGAAAAATGAAATAAAACGAAATACCTAGAAGATAGAAAGAAAGAAAGAAAGTAAGTAAGTAAGTAAGTAAGTAATTCGTTGAAACCATTCCTCGAACTTAATTTTCACCGGTGTTTTCTATTCTCGCAACTGGGATGCGATTGGATTCCGAAAGCGCGAAGAAATCGTCCTCGCGAATCTTAGCTCAGTCGCAGTAAAGTGTCAAGAGAATTTCCACGTCCACGTCGGGTCACGATTAGCTAAGGAAGGTAGAGACTCAGTTGTTGACAGCCGAGTTCAATGGTAATCGTATTTACCTTATCAGAACTTTCCATAAACTGATTATCAGGCCCGAATACCAGGGTACGAAGAGCTCTTTCGATTTTCCTTTCCGGGTATCAATAATTTATTTATACATAATAGTGTATTAGCAAAAAAGTAAATAAATAAAAATATAAAAAATGAAAGAATATCTCAAGTTTTCTTTTATCTTCTAATTCTTACACAATATTCATGTCAATTTGTTATATATAGAAATTTTTTCGCAAACTTCAATTATACTTCGTTGTTGTTGTTGTTGTTGTTGTTGTTGTTGTTGTTGTATATATTCGTCAACTCCAACTTTTTGATCATCATACTATCTGTTTTCCGCAGATGCGGACGTTATAAGCGAATCCCCCGGCCGTGTCTGGGGTAAGTTTTAATTTTCAGCTTCAAGTCTGTTGTATATATACATACATACACCTACCTACCTCTGTTTTTTTTTTCATCCATCTTTCACTACCTTTCTATCGCTCTATCATATCTCATAGTCCAATCCCTTTTTGCAAGCGTTGTTATTACTGCTGATTGATAGATATTATATGCGTTGTGTATACCTATATACGTAACACACATACCTACCTACACGTAGGTTGCGGGTATAGGTACTCGGAGCACACAATGCCTCTTGAAATTCACCTAGGACATATTATTATTATTATTATTATTATTATTATTATTATTATTAATAGATATATACCTTATACATATAATGCTGCATGAGTTGCCTGCAGGAGTCACCCCATGCCGATATACCCTCCGTATTACATTTATATATGGGGTATTCCGCGCCAACTCGACCAGTGTTGAACCCCGACCGTCTCAAAATTACTTCATATTTTTTTTTTTTTTTTTTTTTTATCATAAAACTGTTTATTTTTTATAAATATTTGAAGTCGTTTGCAAATGCGTATTTTAAAGATTCTGAAAAAATACACAAAAATCCAGCGAATGACACAAAACACCCCCTCGTTGAGGTAAATGTGGGCCGAATTTTTGTTTCTGTTTTTTTTTTCATCACCTAATTCGGAATTTTTAAATTTTTACCCCAAAATTAACACAGGATCGAATCGTAAGCGTCAAAGAAGGGTCAATTTATTTGTAAATGTTCGGTTTCACCAATTCGATGATCCGCTACTCTGGTTAGTAAAGAGAATTTTCGGTTTGAAAATTTGAAAACTCCGAATTAGGTGATAAAAAAATAGAAAAAAAAAATCGTTCCACGTTTTCCTTGACGGGTGGTGTTTTGTGTCATTTACTAGATTTTTAAGAATATTTTCAGATTCGCAATCGATTTTAAATGTCTATAAAAAACAAACGACTTGATAAAAAAATTTGAAAAAAATTCAGGCTACGTTTTTTACCCATTATAATGTTGGAAAAAAAATATGAAATGATTTTGAGACGGTCGGGGTTTAACACTGCTCGCGTTGGCGTGGAATGATCCACAATTCCACATACATACAACATCCATCCATACATATATCCATACATAGAGGAGAATGGGACAATAGTTTTGTCCACTCGTTGTCCGTGTTGGTATGCAATTACTGCCCGTTCATAGATCAGCCTGCAGCCTGCAGCCTTCTCTTCTCTATGTACCCTCGACCATCTTTTATTCCCGCCAGGATCTGGTCCATCCCTCTGACAGACCTTTCCATTATAATCGGTAATCCGGAGTTCATGAATCCTTCGGGCACTACCGCTGCTCCAGTATTCTTACATTTCATGCTCGATTAATTGGATTTGCGGACCGTTGATGGAACGGATTTTTACTTTTTTCCAACCTTTTTTTCTCGCAACCCGCACTATACCTGTAATCGCATTTTGCAATCTCCGGCGCTTTGACTGGTCGCTCTTGTCGTCGATTTTCAAATCCTCTTCACTACTGATTTATTACACTGGTTTTATAACGGTTGGAGGGGAAATAAAAATCGTTCGTTAGAATCTAACGTCGCTGAGACGCGAATCTTGGCTTTTCTTGCCTTTCGTCACACGCTCATCCCGTAAATCGAACTCGATCTTTACGACATTTAGGGAAACGTTTATACTCGCTGTGCGGTTATCTGGCTGTTCGACAGATGTTTTATTAAACTGGAATTTATACGTTACGGGTAAAATATTTAAAACACCGAGTGACGAGGTTTAGTCTAGTGGCGATATTGCAGTTCAATATTTTCCCTTTGAATTATTTATCTTTTTCAATATTCATCGGTAACCTGAGGTTTTGGAATAACCATTTTGTAGGTATTACACAAAATTTTTGCCACTCCGAGTTATCGAAATCACATGTCAAATACCGACAGGTAAATAATTGAATCTCCTGACACAGAAAAACCTGGAAAATTTATAGAAAACATAAATCAAGTACAAAATTCAAAAACTATATACGCCTTTTTTACAATTAACACTTACAATTAGTCTACACTCGTGAAATACGATTATTGTTATACCTCGATTCAAAGCACGTCGCGTCCCGGTATTTATAATATGAATTACGCGAGTTACGGGGTTAAAAGGGCACCGGTACATGGCTAATTTAATTTACGGGCTAACTAAATTCCTCCGCTTACATTCGGAACGATAATATTTATTAAGGGTAAGCGAACACGTGAGTACGGACCTCGAGACGTGCTCACATGTTTTATAGCGCCAAATTGATTCTGTGATAACAAGAAGCCGAAGCAGAGGTAACATGTTTATACAAGCGCTTGGTTTCCCTTTTCCTTTTTTTTTTTTCTTTTCCGTTTTTTTTTTTCTAATTTTTTTTTTTATACTCGTACCGTTGAACAAACGTTTATGCGGTTTCGATTTGCGAAAACATATTATAATATACACTTGAAAGTTTCGGAACAAGAGGGGTGGATGAGAAAAAAAAGAAAAGAAAAAAAAAATCACAACCTTGAATAATTCTGTCGAGAAAAAAAAAAAAAAAAAAAAAAATACCTGAATCAAGATGTATTGAAAATCTTACGGTATTGAAAACGTTCTTCGGAGGTTTTGTGAGTAAAAAATCGTAACTTAGATCGAGTTTTTTTTTTTTTTTTTTGGTTTGTTTCAAGTTATTTGAAATTTCAGAAAATTTCTCACGCCTTATTTACAGTCTATTAGAATACAGCACATCTTAAATTGTTTAGAAATTTAAGTGTAAAAAATAAGTTTAAAAAAAAAAAAAAAAAAAAAAAAAACAGATCGGTGTATCGGTGCAAGTTGTATTTTCGTTTTAGTACGTTGCCATTTCGTCGACCGGGCGAATTGCAAATTGGAAAACCGGGGGTCGGAAGTATGAAATTGCGAGTTATTCGTCAACGGTGATGGACGAGCGGCTGCGTCAGCAGTTTGCTCGTCCCTCAGACGAAATTTTGTCTGAGAGGAAAAAAGGAAAAGGAGATCGTCCGTCCGTCCGCGTGTTGATTATTTTTTCGTCATCACGGGGATCACCTGCGGACTCAGTCTCTTGCCGGAAAGGGTTTATTGAATAATTCAGTAATCTGCTTGCTTTTAGGTCTCTAAGGGAAATCGTCGCGTATCCCTTTTTTCCACTTTCACTCTGTTCCGTTCTGCTCCCTTAACACGGTCTGAAAATTTAGCGTGGAGGTCAAAAGTTGGAAGGGTCAATATTTCGAATGGCTGATAATATATCGAAATTTTAAACGGAAGAAAGGAAAATAACGACAGATGAATTGTTCGAAAACTTAATTTTAGAATGTAATTACCGATTAGAATGACTACTAATCAGCGACAATTTCAGAAGTCAAGATTTCGAACAATTTCGTTTTTCGTTATTTTATACTAGCATGTTTGCAATTTCGATATATCGGCCATTTTTTTTTTTTTTTACGTTTCTTCGGCACGTTTTCACGATTCCTGTGTGTGTCTTTTTTTACTTCACCTTTTGCGTCCTTGGCTTAATCCCACGATGATCTTTATCTCAAACTTCGTTTCGTCGATGCGTGTTTTCTATTCTATCAGATCTTTGAGCTTTTCTTCAATTTCCCTTGTGCATTTCTCTTAATTCATTAGTTTTTCGATATTATACACAAGTACGTACGAATTTTTGAGTACAATTTTTACGAACCGATCGCGTTTTGTGTGTAAGTAAGCGAGAGAGTGGAATCTGTTTCTCTTTCAGATTCCATTCAATATTCTACTCAGCATGATTTATTCTTAATTATTCATTCCTGCGAATTAATTGACATATCATTATATTATGTTATACCCATGTTACAATTTACGCGTATTTAATTACGAACCGTAGAATCGTACTGCTAATCACGTTACGTCCAACGATTTGTTCAGTTTAAATATACATACATACATACATACAAAGATACATATATATTCGTCGTAGAGGAAAATTCATGGTTCTAGTTTAATTATTACGGTGGTTCACACATTCATCGCCGTGTGCAGAGAGCTGTGTTAACGTTAATATCTACAGTCAGACGAACTCGGGATTCAATCACTTCGCAAACTCAAACTATGACTTTGGGGTCTACCCAATATCGACATCTTCATTCCGGGCTTTTGTTGACTCCTAAATTTAATTGAAACGTTAAAAAACATAAGAATTAAATGTCATTGAAACATATGTTCAGAGTCTTGATCATTCAGCACAAGAAGTTTTAATTTTAATCTTGAAAATCAAAGCTGCTGTGTTTTTTTTTTTCTTGTTTTTTTTTTTCCCCAGGTAGGTACTCAGAAATTGCGTGAAATTGGCAAAATTTTTTCGATCAACTTTCAACCGAAATCATTAAAGAATATATTAAGGATGAAGATGCAAATTTTTATACATTTTATCGACAATTTTTATCGCATGGTTGATGATGAATTTCGGCTGACTGGAATGAGGACGAGAGCAGAAGGACGGAGAGAAAGAGAGACGGGTATAACAGGATTTCGATCTATGTGATAATCAGCCATTTCGAAACCCCTCTCGCGTTTCTTGGCTCTTGATTCTTGCAGGTTTTGCTCTTTTTTCAACCGCCGCGTCGATACATTCATATTTACCAGCCAGAAGCTAGGATCGATCTAACCTGTGGAATACAGCGTCACGTGCCGTCTGCCGCACTTCCTGGGTTGTTTTTTTTTTCTTTTTCTTTGCTTTCTTTCTTTTTTTTTTTTTTGGCCCCCGAAGGAACGGTGCTGCTGGAATCCCGGTTTTACCTCCATATTTTTATATACACACACACACATATATATATATATAAATAGAAAAATTTATACGAAAACGGGAATAAAAAGAGAAAGAAGGAAACAAAAAAAAAAAAAAAAAACACGTCGTCATCTCGGGGGGACAAATTCTCGACGGTATAATGATCGGCTTGTTTTTACGAGGGTGCAATCAAATGCCGCGAGTCTGACGGGTGCGTGAACGAACGAAGGAGAAAAACCATATATCCTGTAGGTTTAAATCTCGATCCTCGGGGGTCGTGAGTTCGTTTCTATTTGTACATATATGAAAAATCTCGAGAGAAGGTGTAGTTGCGTATTTTTCTTTCCTCGTTGTTGAAGAACGAGTGGGGGAAAAATTGGAAATTTAATGGAAATGAAAATCCAAAAAACTCGCAGGTGGAGCAAAAAATTTCAAATACTTGAGTAATTTACTGTAAATTATTGATCGTTCTGCGAATGGAATATCTGAAGAAAATTGAAGATGCAGAAATTGACGTGAAAAACAAGCCAAAAAATAGAATTATCGGAATTTTCACGATCCTGTATTTTGATGTTCTGTACTTTACATCCTAAGATTCTATTTTAAACAGATTTTTGGTCCTTTGAAAATTCGATAACTTAATCCTTATGTTTTCTCATTTTTCTACAATTTCATCCCCTTCGCGTTAAAACTTGAAAAGCAAAAAACATTGGCTTAATCGTTGATTCAACTCTCGACTATTTGGGATTTCAACTCGCTCAACGACGCGGCTGCAAACTGTGTTTCTTGCAGATTTTGGCAGGCAGCCGATGCAGCTGCCTCAATGCAATTAAACGGGGACTGCAGGATCCGCGCGCATCTGTAATCGAGCGGATCAGGTTCCTCGTTTACGACGTTTTTGCGCATCGTGGCCCAGTTTTGTCGGGTCGACGCGCTTTTTAACGTGCAATAATAACGATCTGCTGTCCTGCCGTTGAAGCAGCCGTTCGATTGTATGGCTAAAGACGCGATAAAACCCACATGAAATTACATATCCGAATGACACACACGCAATGCACGTGCCGCCGTCCTCGTAACAGCGAAATTACGAAATTGACGCTCTCTTAATTTTCATTTATACTTTTATTTTATTCGATACCCCCCCCCCCTGCCCCTGCTCCTGGATTCGATTTTAATTGACATCGGTTTCTGAAATTCATTCACGACTTTTCGTGATTGCTGATACGTACATACCATTGTATGTCTCTATAACACGTGTATACAATATGTGTATTACGGTGGCGCAAAAAAACCGACCATTTTATTTTTTTGACTCTCGTGTGACAAAATGTTAGTTTTTGATGTTTTAAGAGCCCACTCCGAAGGACAGCTCAAAAAAAAATTTTTAAGAGGTCGCTCCAAATTTTTAAAAATGTCAAAAATTGTCAAAAAATTACATTAAAAAAATTGCATTTTTAGTATTTTGTTTGATTTTTAATTCATGTCGTGGTGTATTGTTATCGATTCTTTCTTACTAAATTGAAGAAAAAAAATGTATAAAATTGTAATATGAATATTAAAAGGTCGCTCGAAAAAATCTAAAGAAATGCACCAAAAAATTGAAAAAAAATTATGAGTGACCTTTCAAAATTCAAATTTTGAACTGAAACTTATAAAAACTTATTTTTTTTTGTCTATAAAATTATACCGTAACGAGAAGAAAAAAAAAAAAAAAATCGATTTCTGACGTTTCAAAAAATGAGGAGCGAACTCCTTAAAATTTTTTTTTGAACTCTCTTTTGGAGTGGGCTCTTAAAAGATCAAAAACTAACATTTTGTCGCACGAGACTCAAAAAAAAAAAAAAAATGGTTGGTTTTTTTTGCGCCACCCTAATGTGTATATATATATTTATATACATATATGATTGTGTGCGTGTATGTACGGGTCCTTCGATCCCATCGTGAAATCAAATTTATCTCGCCCTTTTCGTCTCGAATGCTGAGACGTTCCCTCGCATTGGATTTTATTTCACTTGATTCCATTTTCGTACTTTGGGTGGGTCCGGTTTGCGCGGGCGAGTGGAGTGCTTTTGGTCAATTTATCGGACCTGTAGATTTTACCGCAGGTTGACTCTAGTAGAGAAGGATAAAAAACAAAGTAGAACAAACACTCGTAATATAATTCTTATCGAAAACTCGATTTTCTATATCTTTAACACGGGCCTGAAGTCGCCGTCTTTGGCGCTGTCGGTGCCTTCTCTGAATCATCTGAAAAGTTGCGCATCGTTACGCATGCGCAATAAAAAGCAAACCCAGTGAAGCTAGGTTTAGACAGTAGTAGATACCTGGCAGGCACTTGTTACTGGCATAAAAACTCGTTTTCGAAGCATTCGTGAGAAAAAAATGTTTTATACAATTACTTAAAAAACCGGACTCACCTTCGTTTCCCGGTTTTCATCAATTTTTGCATAAAATACTAATACATACAGCAAAAAGCCAAAATATTCACTCAAGTTTCATCAGTAATTTTGCCAATTTTAGCACCCCTGCACATTTCGCATTTTCAACGAACTCGTACATGTAGATTATAGATAGACAGATAGATAGATATAAATGCATAAGTGTATGTAATAGATGGGATAAATCTCATCCCAAAGACGACACGTGGACATATGGGGAGAATATGAAAGAAAAAATTTCCCTCGTGTTTCCGTCGAAACTTGGAGAGGTTCGATTGATCTGCATACGTAACCGTGCCTATGTATTAAATGTATTATTATATCTATATGTAACGTGTGATATATATACACATATATCTACACAACGGGATATTCTTGCGTAAGACGAGCCCATAAACGGAGAAAGATTTGGCTGAGGGGTGGGATTTATTAAAAATTGGAAAGGGTGTGCCGACGTAATATTATATCTCAATTGCTTCGCGAAGACCCGCTGTTCAAAGGGAAATTATTATAATCTCTCACGCGATATTCCTTCGCTATAATCGAACTTTTTCACTCTCGCTTACCGCAGATAAAATCGCAGCGTCTTTATCCTTTTATAGTTTTTCCAAGCGAAAAACTTTCTTCTCCCCATTTCTCCGGCAAAGATGAGCTCCGGTGTATTGTAATGTAAAAATACTCTTATATATACATACCGCGATCGAGTTTGAAACTTGTAACGTAAGCCGATTCGACGATACGTACTGATCAAGACGAATCGCCGAAGTTACGACTAGGAAAAACTTTCTTATCTAGGAAATGCGGTAGAAAACGAGAGAAGAAAAATCCTCGGAGCTGTTAATAATTCTTATAATATAAAAGGTTGAATTTTAGTTTTTACAAAAAATTTTTATCGTTGATGTGATACTAGATTTCACGCAATAACTAATACATTTACTCAAATTTAAACGCACCTATTTTTCTACTTCGGACGAATTAAAATTCATTTAAAATGAATCGGTATTCTCGCGAAATGAACTTCCTGCATTTTTTTTTTTTTATTTTATTTTTTTATTACGTAGGCATAAACTGTGCTGCGGTAAAGAAAAGCACCGGAGAGGAGAAAAACAGTGTCAAAAGAAATGTCAAATCTTTTCGGCAGTAGAAATTATTTCGACAAGTAGCGAAGCGCTTAATTCTTATTGTTATATAGCATCGTTGAGTCGGCGCTCGTTTTCCAGACGTAGGTATAGCATATCTCGTTAATATGCAAATTGTGTGACAGTCCAGCCCAATTTGGTCCGCAGTTACCGACGAGTATAAACTCGACACTTCGACCCTTCTTGTATCCTTTATAAATGTCTCGAAGCTTTTCGTCGCGTGCGCGTCTGTGTGTCCGTGATGTACAATAATTTTCCTCTACCAGACAATTTGCGTGTGTATATTACGAGAAAAGGGAAAGAAGAGAAAAAGCTTTTTTGTTTCGCTTTGAAAAAGGTTATGGGAATGGTAAAATTTCCATATAAAGGAACGATATTGTCGGATTTTAACCGTTCGAACAGATGTCGAAATCTCTGCCATTGCCTGCAGGATGCTGCAAAGCCGACTGGGAAAATAATCGGGCGAAGCACTCGTTTCGAAATTACAGACTGAAATCCACCCCGAACACAACGAACGAGCACAGCCGGTGTCTGCAAAAACGACTAGCCGACGTATTTTTAGAACGTACTTGGAAATAGCTTGGATTAACCCGTTTCTACGGTGGTTGTTACTATAAAACGGGGGTTGAAAAGGTTCCGAGGTATATATTTTTAATAAAAATTTCCAATGGAATTATACGACGTCTCATTTATTTTATTTTTCATTTTGGTACACGTTGTAGGTGAAATCCATTCGAAATTGGTTTTAGATAATGAAAAACATTACATACTATCATCTGATCTGATCTGTGTGAAAAAAGTTTTTATCAGGTGCGTAAAGTTTTAGAAATAATTTTGCAAATCCTCCGATTAAAATTAGACAGATACGACGATCCTAGCTGGTATGACTTGATGTATTCATATATAAACATTTTACTTGGAATATAATTTTTTGTTACTCCGAGGGTTGTAACAGAGAGGCATTAAGTCAACTTTTTTCTAAACTTAATACGCGTTTAGAATGAACTGAGATGTTTATTGGCAATCGTCGGGGTTATACGCGGTTAGTTTATAAAATTCATTTTTCCTTTTCTCCCGAGGGTATAAAGGGAAGAAGAAAAAGATCGTTCCGGGGCATTTAAATTCCAACGATTATACAATATCTGCAGCTTATTATTTTCTTATATACGTGATGTTATCTTCTTTACATCGTCGTTCGCGTTGCAAAAATTGTTAAACGCATTTTACGGTTTTTGCATAGATTAAACTTACCGCCGGGAGGAAATTGTGCATCCGAAAACCGTCGACGGTTCGTAAAGTCGCGCAAATTGTTTCTTCGAATTATTTCATACTCGGTCTGCGTCGCACAATGGCTTGGAGATAAGACAGCCGAAAGCCTCGGCTCTTCTTTCCTTTCCCACATTGAACACCTCACATTATCACCTTCGTGGCTTTGAATTTCCCGCCATCGCGTGTCACGACCCTTTTATACTACATATACTATTTTCACATGGCTTCCGGAAAGATTTTTGAAGCTCATAGTCGTACGCGCGAACCGTCAGATTTTCGATAGCATCATATATCTCGTGGAATCTTTTTTACTTTGTGTTATCTTGGCGGAAAATGAATCGCCTTCATTTTCTTGTTTGTCGCTTCTCATCCAGGAATGCCTCAATTCGAACCAACGTAATTCAATATTTTCTAATTTCCATTTCCAGAAGCAGAAGAGGAAGGAAAGTTGCATAAGCAGACGTGATTACGCGATGGTTTGGCTCGCTCAAACGCGTTGTTTTCTCTGGTTATCCCACCGGGATTAAATTTTCCGTAAACCGACCCCACCACTCGACCCATCATCCAGATTCCCATAACTTTCCGCCCGCGGTGAAATCCCTTTTGTTCCTTTTCGTCCCTTCCTCTTTTACCGAGCCGACGATTTTTTTCTCTCGTCGTATTTTATTTTCTTGCAAAATTTTCCGCCACCTTTATGCTTCCCTTCCAAATAATCATTAAATGTTTGACCAACTTTTCTTTATTTCTACCATATTGCAGATGATTTTTACAGTCTCGTTTTTACAAAGACACCTGATTAATTTACGCGATAGGTATACTTATTACATGTTATCCTGATTGATAATCGCTGCAATCGTGTTTATTGTTAAGGGCGACTGTTGATTGAGACGAAAAGCGAAGGGTGGTTAGATTTGGCAAAGCAACGCGATATGGAGGGTCCGGGAAATTCATATTCAAAGCGGATTTCACTCACGGTCACCGAGCATTGAGTATCAGGCATCCTCAATTTCTCCCGCAGGGTTTCTTCTCTTCCTCTTCCTTGTTTCTTTTCTTATCCAACCATAAATCGCCCCTGTTTTTTCCCCTACAAGTAAGAATTCTTTACACGTATTATATAGAATATATATCGTTCGGAGATTTGATTTCTTGTTATTTTCACAAAATTTCTCTCACATATCTACTATAATTGCATTTTCACATCGTTAAGATTTCAGGATGAAAATAATCGAGAATATGTAATTATCTCTGAATTTTTTGAGTCAACTGTCAGATTATTCGATTGAAAATTCAGCCACTCTGACATTTTATCCCAGAAAATTTTCAGAACTTTCCAATTCTGTAAAAACTTTTTCTGAATTTGTTTCGAGAAAATTTAAAGAGCTATCTAATTCGTTTGATATTCTTTCTAAATTTTCGATAGTTAAATCTCACTTCTGTCGGAGCAGCTCGGTTTTCACCTCACAAAATTTGAAGATTCAATTTTATATATATATTTAGGTATTCCTTGTATGAAATACTTTTGATCGTGCAGCGAGAGAAAACAAATTTCTAATTAAATCAAAGAAAGTTTTATTCCTCAGTTTGAGTAAAACTTTGTGAATGCAGTTCACAATCCATTCTTCGGACAGTTTGGGTTTTAATGGTTTTCCATTTTGCGTAAAAATTCTATATCTTATTCTTTTCTTTTCCCTCTGAAAATGGCGGGGCCGTAGATGTGAGATCAGTGCTGGTTTTACTACTCCGAAAAGCCAGGAGTGAAAACTGCGAAAACAACGGTGTCGTGTGCATATAATGCGGGGGGTGGGAAAAATAGTATCTCTTGAAAGTGCTTTATACGTCGAGAGGTTTGAAACCATTTCTGTGTCGTGGACGACGGCGTCGCGACGCTCTCTGTGAACTGCAGGCGTCGCATAGACAAGAGGGGAAAAAATCGCAGCAGTCTCACCTTTCCCTCCCATTTTCTTTCATATATTATACATGGATAAATATATGTGAGGCATTCCACCCCAAATCGAACTACGCCTGAGCCGAAATCTCTATCGGCGATTTTATTTATTTTCAAGTATGGCGCAGAGTAAACAGAAAATCATCTTTCACTGAGTTTTAGGTTTTTTTTAACAGCGCGAGTTTGATTTTTATCACTCCCGAAAATCTAAAAACCCAATTTTCGAATGAATAGTACTAATCAATTGGCTTTCAATTTTTCTCGTGAATTTTTTTGTTAAAAAAAGAAAATTTTGAGATCAATACTTTACATTTTATATGTTTTTTCTCACTTTACAATTACCTCAATTCTTTCACCCGTAGCTTGTAAATCGAAAGCTCTCTCACTTTAATCCTGGTTCGAAAATTTACGGTTTTTTAAAGAAAATAGTCGTGAAATAAATTCTTTAAAACTTGATTTTTGAGAAAAAAAAAAATTGGATTTTCGTATTTTTCGGTGAAACAAAAATCAAACCTTATAATCCAAGAAATCTGAAACTCTGCCAAGGATTTTTTTGCTGCACACCTCACACCGTACTAAAAAAAAAAAAAAAAAAAAAAAAAAAAAAAAAAAAAAAAAAACCACTTATAATATACAAACTTACTCGCCTTTACATTGCATAGACATTTTTCTCATGTTTCAGTTGTCGTCATGTGTGCCAACGTCACGACTATACGAGAGATTCTGCTCGCCGCGGAGGAGCTGGGCATGGTCGATTCTGGAGAATACGTATTTTTCTCCATCGAGTTGTCGTCCAGGTAAGTCTTGAGACGCTATATTCGCTTTCTCGAATTATTCTCTTTCCCAGATCCTTCGTCAAATAAAGACGAAAATTCAGGTATATTCCCACTAATAATCTGCGTCGTTTGATCCGAATCTAGGAGTAAATTAATTTCGTTTAGAAATGTTTACCCTGGTCGAAAAGCACGGAAAAATTTATCACCTTTGGAAAAAAAAAGTTGCAAATTTGGTGAATTTATTTACTGAAAAAAGCTCGAAACGAGGCTAATATCCGTAATATAAGATACCGTCTTGAGCTTTTGAGTCCAAGTTACGGGGCTGCGATAATGTGCAACCTTTCGTAAATTCACGTACATTCACGTACACCCGTTATATATCCACGTACGATATTCGTCGACTTCCAGCTCTCCTTGATATCCTTCTCCTCTCATGCATTTCAAGCCTCTGCAGCTTTCCTCCAGCGTCTTGCGGAGTCTGGATACAAGAGTCGAGATTTTCAAATGCAGTTGGTAACAAGCTGCCGTCGTACTAGACGTCTTGCTTTAGCTATTTTATTTTACGTACATATATGTATATACATACATATATATATATGTATATATATAAACTTTTACGGACCAGCTGCGGTATTTGCAAAGCCGAGAGAGAATTATTTCTCGCTCAAGGATCGATGTTTTCGCGCAGACAATATTCACGAGTACCTGCGAGTATTTTTTTTTTTTTCTTCCATTTTTCATTCCTTTTTAACCTGCCATTAATCAACCTCGGGGAGAGAAGAAGTTTTTCTTTCAATTTTCTCTCTGAATTCACACAATTAGATATTAAAAAGTTTTCTCTTCAGTCAATTCTGGAATGTTGTCGTTTTGTCGAAGTTAGAAGAAACAAAAAAAAAAAAAAAACAAACAAAAAAACAAAAAAAAAAAGACAAGGAAAAAAAAATTTTCCCGTCGTAAAAAAACACGCCTCAATGAAATAGAGAAGTAGAATTGCGTTGTTTATGAATCGTTTGTGTCTACAAAAAGACGCGAGGAATTCATATTGCGAATGATGGAACGGAATTATGTAGGTATAATAAATCCGTATTAAAGTGAGTGTTTCGCAATGTTTTTTTTTCTTTTCATTCTTTTCATTCTTTTTCTTTTTTTTCTGTAAACCCGTTTATGAACCGTAAAGATTTTACGAACAGGATATCTTAGCGATATATTCTACTTTGTCTCGTTTTTAGTCAGGATCATAAAAAACGAAGTATCTGCTACGTACGGTATGTACATACATACATTCGTCATTTTTGAAGATTGAAGAGGAAATTGTATCCTCCATTTTTTGCGACAATCTTCCTCGAATCACGAAAAGACGATTTTCTTTTTTCAGCCAGTAACCATCGAACAGCAAAAGCGAAACTTTCTCACTCCTTTAAATCGCAACACTTTAAATGTAGCAAAATCTTTCGCGCTGCGTGTAACTTGATCGTCTAATTTTTGCTACTCGATGATTTTTTTCTCTCTTGATTTAAAAAATCGTCGTCGAAACGTCGGTCGATCTCTGATTAATATACTTATTTGCAAAAATTGTTGCATTCGTGTATTTACCGCAGCAATTAACAGAATAATATTTCGTATCATAGATTGTTTATAGGATTGGAAAAAGCAACTGATTGCCTCCAAGTGCATCAAGTTTCGCTTAATTAAGAAAACGGTAACCGGAAACTGAGCTCATTGGTACGCCATTATCGTTTCGCAGGACACCTTGCGCAGCACTTTCCCTCTCAATTTCACGCATTTGGATGCAAAAACGCGATCACCACCTGTAATGACGACGTGACGTTGACGCGCCTCTCCACCGAATGACGAGGGCAATATCAAAGCCGGACCCGAAGCGTCGCGACGTCGAGCAATTGCCAATTTCGTCCACATAAACGTCATCGACAGATTGACAATTCCGCACAGGATAGAATTTTTTTTTTCACATACAGATGTATACATATATTCGTTTTTATTTTCAATGCAGTGTCAACGGTGATTTTTTCCCATGTTTTTAAGCCACCATATTTTCACATTTGAGTTTAGATTTTTTTTGAAAAACTGTTTAATATTTTATTTTTCGGAAAGGAATCTTCTTGCCTTCAATTGCATTTTTTTTGTTTGTTATGAAATCTCGCGTCCCGCTATGAGAAATAACCTGCAATGATGTGTTTGATTTTTTATAAAATGGTAATTTTATTTCTTGTTTTTTTTTTTTTTGTTTTTTTTTTTTTTTTTTCTATGGTGGAATTCATAGCAAGCGAAGTTCCAAATTGTTTAAACCGACATACCGAAGCTCTGATCCCTGTTTTCGGAAACTAATTTGATATGCTTTGGGGCAGTTTTTTCAAAAACAAATATTTCAACGTAGGTACTGTTGAATAATCGCGTCGTTAATTCGATCTTGTGTGGATTGAAAATTTCAAATCCGAAATGTTCGTTAATTATTTTCTAACACGTAAGATCAGACGCCTATTTTCTTTTCTAGAATTTTTCTTTTTCCGTGTATACCTAAACTCGAGCATTCGTTTTTACGATAGAAACGTTTCTCGCGACGATCATAAACGTTTATCCCTATTTGTAGGTATGGCGAAAAGTTTTCCGAATCGTATATGTAAGTATAGTAGGGAGGTATGTACGTTACTATCGTAATTCCACATGTATTCAAGAACTTTTCTCCTGATCCTACGATTCGTCGTTTTGCGAGAAATTCTTCCATTTTTTTTCCTCTCTTTTATTTTCTTACTTTCTGTTTCTCCTCAGCTTTCGCCAAAGTTTGAGTGGTCAACACCCTCGCGAATTTTACTTCACCCTGTCCTCAGGGGTCGTGTATAGATACATATACATATACATATGCATATGTATGTACATACATATATAACGTGTCGTTGAGGTGCTCGTTTTGACAAATATCTCTCCCTCCCTCCCTCCTTCTACTCGCGATTATTTCTCATAAATATTTAGAAGCGTCGTCTACGTGAGTTTACGCCTCTGCGGAGAATAAGGTGATCAGTCGCTTAGCGAACTTTCTCAAAACAACTATTCGTATACAATAATAAACATGCCCGGTACCTGCAGAAATCTACCCGAGAGATAATCATGCGGTATGGAAAAGACGTTTTTAAGAAATCAAAAAAAATAGAGAGAAACCGTAAGTCCAGGTAGCCAAAACTGTTATTACACTCTCGATCAAAGACCTTTTATTCCAAAGTATCAAGTAAATAATTAAATTATTAAATAAAAAGCTTCGATAAAGATTCCTTCGAGTTTACAGCATGAATTTATCTTTTATAAAATTAAAAAAAAAAAATTTCATCAAACGCATCATGTGATGTAAAATTCATTTCATGCACGCAAATTCCTTCCAATATTTTGAGGTTATATTTTATATGAAGAAAATTGTACACATATAAGTATAATACTTCATGTATTTATATCATAAAGTTCATTATATTGCGTTATGCACACATGTATACGTGAGTGTATATATATATATATATTTATTCCCTAAGGACGGGCACTTCGCTTATAACATGAGACACAGCGCGGTTGGAATTCCATTTCGGTACTTTCGGTAATCCACTATCTTCACTGGCTGACCTTTCATCGGCGACGACGGAAAGGAGAAAAGAACCCTGACGGGAAAAAATGAGGGAAAAAAGAATGAAAGAAAGCGAGAAGAAAAGAATAACTTGTGTACAAAGTTTTGCCGTAAATAACAAACGTGTCAATGGTTCTCGGTTAGACCTTCCTTCCGAGCTGTTGATCGAATGGTTTTTGACAACTTGATTTACGCAACTTTTTCCACCGTCTAAATTTGTATTTTCATATTCATCTCATTTCTTGGAAGATAACTTTTCACCCCCCCCCCCCTCCTCCCCCACTACCCCACACACCCCTTTTAAACAACGCAACGTGTCTCGTTTATCTAAAACGGAAATCAACGGGCAAAAGACGAAGAAATAAATTAAACCGTGTCTTCTTAAATCCGATTTTGAAACGGGGAAATCGATTTTCGTTGCAGCGACAGCAACACCGAACCGTGGAGGGTCGAGGGTGACTCGGATGCGAGAAACGAGAAAGCGAAGAAGGCTTATCAGGCTCTCCTCACCGTCACGGCTCGCACTCCGGACAATTTGGAGTACCTCAACTTTTCTAGGGAGGTGAAATCCCTCGCCCAGACCAGGTACAACTTCACATTCGGCAACAGTTCCGTATCGACGTTCGTAACAGCTTTCTATGACGCCGTTCTTCTCTACGCCCTCGCCCTCAACGAGAGCTTACCCGACAATCCCGGGGAGGTCAATCTCGACGGTGGTAATCTCACACGCAGGATGTGGAACAAGAGTTTCAAGGGTGAGTGCTTTTGCTTTTTGCTTTTTTGCTTATCATTCTTTGCTTTTTTTCATTTATATTCTCCTCGTTCAAGGATAATCCAATTTCCATCACAAAATACGAATAGTCACCATGATATTCGAATCTTTGGTAAAGCCAGAGGCTGGTCATGTGACTGGAAAATCTGGCAAACCTGGCAATTTTTCGGGGATTTTCAATTTGGTTATGGACGAAACTGAAAGTATCAGTTTTATATCGTGGGGATTAGAAATGATTTTTTTTAAGTAACAGGTTTACTTTTTTTTGTTTTTTTTTTTTTGTTTTTAAGAAAATAGATTGGCATGACTTTTTTTATACGTTATAATTTTATTCAATTCGAATTCAGTTTGGGTTTTAGTCACTCGGTAGAACTGGGAATATACTTAACAGGAGAAACTGGGTATTAGGTCCTGGAAAATCTGGAAATTTTATGAAATTTTAGAACTCGACTTTCTTCCACTTTTCACCGCTGAATCGCATCAGGTGTGAGAAATTATTGCAACGATGTACTTTTGGAGAAGGAAAAAAAGGTCGAGACCGGTTTATCTATTTAAATTGCGAACTTTTCTTCGCTTTCTCGTGTGGAAAAAAATTTTATTTCTACTTCTTTGTCTTTTTCGATTCCACGCCGAGGCGTGAGAAGAAATATATTAATTTAAAGTAAAGTTGGGGATAATACATATAGGTATGTAAATAGAACTGTAGATATGTATAAGTGTGCATGTATATACTTACTTTAGAAAACAAAGTTTCTACCTCCAGCAATCTTTGACTTGAACGTTAAACTTGTATATACATATATACGTGGTATTAACTGTGAAACGTAGACGAGACGCAGCTGCTGTCGTTTTAATAAAAGTTCTTTAATTTGCGGATTTGAAGCCGTATAACAAATTACGTTAAACATCAACCTTAATTGGCTCCGCAGAAGAGGGTCAGGCGATATTCCAGATTCTACTTCTACTCTCCGTTTTCGCTTTGAAACTGCCGCCGCGGAGATTAATTACTTGTATTAACAGCTCGTTCAATCGATCGATCTTAATAATCGTCAACTGGGTAACGCAGATTCAAGGTTGTGCGAAATTCGCTTCTTGCCAAAATTTTGCATTCATTTTCTGCACGCGCTGCTTCGATTTATCGAAGTGATATACTCATTTCTCATCCGAAAACTTCTTTCTTTCGCGTGTTTTCCATTCAATTATGCAATCCGCGGTAACGTTTAATCCGTGTTTTTGTGGCCACGTGGTTGAATTTTATCACTCCTCGTAATCGCGTTTTTTTTTTTTACATTTTCACACCGTTATCGATCCGCTAAATCGTCTACTATAACACGCTTTCTAGGATCAAGACGTAACATAAACGTGGAGAGGCTAAATGGCGTTCAGAACATTGAACGGTCTACGATATTTTTCAGATAAATTTTTATCCGACGTTCTTTCAGGAAAAAACAAATTTCAAACAAATGAAATATTAACATAGTTATGTTAGGTAAAACCAACCATAATTTATATCTTGATTACGTGCTTCTGGGTAGCGTATTTATAAATGCCGTATTGAAAATTTGACAAGTGCTCGACTTTTTTTTTCGGGAAAAACAAACAAAAAAAAAAAAAAAAGAGCAACAACAAGACACTCAAATTATCTTCATCACTCTGCTGTGTAACATGTTTAATTCCAAACTTTTTCATAATCCCTAAAATAATTTTACCACGACTCAAAGTCGTCGTGTTTTTCCGATACCTTAGGTTTAGAAAAAAAAATGTTAAGTCCCAGAATCGAGATCAATACTGATTCAAAATGATGTTTGTAAAAATCTATAAATATCGTATTTTTTCAAGCCATTCTCAGGCTAAAGCGAGAATTAGGAATGGAACTCGTACTAATTGAATGAAAATTCATTCCAAGAAAGCTTTTAACCGCAAGAGTAGGTACGAATTATGCCATTCCAGATTTCGAAGACCTTAACCCTCGAAGGGTTTAATTCGTTCTATAACACGCATTAAATCTAGTTGAAAATTCACCCTTGCAGGCACGTAGTCCATTTAGAAAATGAATGATTAACATGCAATGACTTGTCAGTTAATATGGTTGGTAAATTTGTAAGGTTGTAATTTATGGTAAAACAGGCGTGTTATATACACTTTATTACCGTTTTATCTCTTAGCGGCGGTAACGGGTAAGGGATGAATTTTTCCCTTCTCTTTCTCTCCATTTTTATCTGAGAGTTCCATTCGACCCCCGCACAACATCGTTTATATATCTATATAATTACCATCCCCTTTTTAATCCCGTCGTTTTCTTTTCTTTTTTTTTCGATTTTTTTTTTTTTTTTTTCTTTATAAACTCAAAGTTATCTTTTGTAATATATTTACTTATTCACCGTCAGTTTTCGGTGCTCTTGTAATTATGTTAACTTTCAACCGTACCCCCCTCTCCCCCCCATAGAAGAGTGAATCGTAACGAAAAGTTTGGAAAAATTAACGAATCGCTAATTGTATTTGTATATGTTATGTAAACTAATCAGTAAATTCGTTAGGAATGAGAAAGGAAAAAAAAAGAAAAAAAAAAAAAAAACGAAACGAAACGGGTTACACGTTTATACACATCACGAGATAAAGCGATGAAGTTTACTCTGCCCTCCGTGGTTCATTTTCAATTCCGTTTTTCTGTTTGTTACTATATTATGTATGTAAAATATGCCAGGGGTAATGAAAAAAAAAAGGCCGTTACAAACTTTAACCGAGTATATTTCTATCATGCAAATACGCGTTCGAGGATAAAAAATTTTCGCCCGGTTTTCAATGGAAAAAAGAAATTGGTACGATTCAAATTTACCATATAGTATAACGCATAAATAGGTATAACGTACCTGTATAATATAAGGTATGGTATATTCCACGTTTATACTCCAATTTCATTTCCATACAGGACGGAAACTGCGAAAACAGTTTTACGTAGTAGATACGTCGTACATATTTGCGAATGCATGAGTATCGCGGGTGAAATTGTTTCTGCTTCTCTACATTACCGTTTACTACATATATATTCTATTAAATACGCGATATTTTAATACCGTATTAAGAAAAAAAAAAAAAAAAAAAAAGATAAATTTGATACAATGTATTAAATAATGACTCTAGATTCATCCCTCGATTTTTCCTCGTAGATCGTTCACGTCAGTAATGATGATTGTTATCGAAATCACAAGAACTACGAGAACTTGACACCTGACTTTGAAAACTTTGTTCATCGCTAAAGTTAATCGCCTGTTAATATAATCGTTATAATTTACGGTATTGTAGATAAACTTTACAAACTATATAATTCCTGCATCGATATCAAATCACAAAGGTAATTTCTTTTCTTTCACGTATCGTCGCTCCAGGAATCACGGGGGACGTTAACATCGACTCGAATGGCGATAGGATCGCCGACTATTCCCTATTGGACATGAACCCGGAGACCTTAAAGTTCGAGGTAAGTTTTCGCGCGCACACACACACTCACACACATATATATATATATATATATATATATACATATAATGTATATAGTAACGAAACGTCACCTCATCTCGCCTCGATCTTTCTTATCGTTAGCTGATACTTACTTTTCCGTTCAATTCACTTGATTAGATTCTTCACACGGATGTTTCGTACTTATATATCTCTCTTTCTTTCATTCTTTCATTCTTTACCGGTTCTTGACTGTTCATTTTTATTTTATTTTTTCCCTCCTTTGTACACACACACACACACACACATGTTTATTTATACATATATATTTTTTTTTCTTCTTTCTCAAGGGTGATTAATTACCCGCCACGTTAATTGAGCGACGGTCACGATTCGACACTTTGTAGTGTATTTTTGTACAGTGTTATGTAATCGTATACGAAGGATGAACGACCGCGCGCCTTTGGCTTTGTCAAATACTTTTCACGGCTTTAATTAAAGTCCTCACGCGAATTTTCTCACTCGAACTACTGCTTGACGTTGTACTTAATTGCTTGTATATGTATACCGATATAATTATACGTGTATACACAAATGAAGCGCTTCCTACGCGCTTTTCGGATAATTTCCCGGGACAGATTTCACGCTGATAAGTCAAGTCGAGCTGGAAACTTGAAAAGGTATTATATATAGCCGAAGAAACTCTCGGCTTATTCTGGACTCTTTGCAGTTCATTGATCGTAAAGTGATTTTGGCCATTTCTTTTTTCTTACCTACTTTTTTCGTTATACCGTAAAGGGATACTAGGTATATATACATATTTTATTGAAAAATTTTGAAAACTTTATATATAATATAGTTGGGTCGTAAAAAAAAATGTATAATCGCTTCATCATTTTG
Organism: Diprion similis; assembly: GCF_021155765.1. Taxonomy (NCBI): domain Eukaryota; kingdom Metazoa; phylum Arthropoda; class Insecta; order Hymenoptera; family Diprionidae; genus Diprion; species Diprion similis. The sequence goes on along the minus strand of NC_060116.1, from coordinate 13,938,238 downwards.
CTGTAGTAATTTTTTTTTTTTTTTTTTTTTTTTTTATACTTTTTTCAATTAATTCTACGCTATGGTTATAACTTTTTCCGATCGTAAGTTCAGTTCGCTTGATTGCTTTATTGCGTGCTCGTGAAAATATGTCGTAACTCGTGCGGCACAGCAGCACTTTGTTCCTTGGACATAATTTCTCGCGTTAGCCGTATTAACCGTTTTCATTTACACATCGTTTTACAGGACCACGTTGCACGCCAGTAATAACATATTGATTTTTAAGATTTTTCACTTAAGAATTTACAGGGAGCAAAAATTGTATGAAAATTACGTTACGGACAATAGTTTCAAAGTTCTAAAAGTTTGGGGAAAAAGGAAAAATACTGGACGTTTTTTTTTCTCCGAAATTCATTGGCTTCGTGATTTCTCGATGTTTTATTCTATTGTTAAACATAATAAAAAATTTTTAAAAAAATTACTGTTAAAACGTCACAAGATCATCAAATTTTCAATTTGGAGCAATAATTCAGACACAAGTTATCCTGGTTAAAGTTCAAATTGACGGAAAATCTGTTTCTTTTGATTTTGATTTTTTTTTTTCTACCTTGTTTCACGAAATGAACGAATCATAACTGGGCAGAATAGGACGGGCACGATTTCACTCCCCACTTCAGCGAATACAGATATATTTTTCAAGAGGTAGATCGTGCATGCCGAACACGATTCGACGCATTGTAGAAATGAAATTGAATCGAACGAACCCCGGGAGTGTTCCATATTCCGTGGGTGGAAAAAGATAAGAGGGAAAAGAATAAGAAGAACGATCATGGAATCACTGCAAAGAGTGAAAAAGAGAGAGAGAAAGAGAGAGGAGAAAAAAGGGTATAAATCAAATAGAATTTTCCCTTTAGGTGTACATTTATGCTTTCAGATCGTCGCCAATTACTACGGGGCAAATCAGAGCCTCGAGTACGTTCCGGGACGACTCATCCACTGGTCGGGAGGCAGGGAAGAACCACCGCCAGACACGCCGACGTGCGGTTTCGACGGAAGCCTCTGTCCGGATAACTGTAAGCTCGTGTATATACATATATATATATATATATATATATATATTAATTATATACATTATGAATGACGAAAAGTAATCGATTTTCGATTGACATCCATTATTTTTTTTTCCGATTCATCGAGTATAATCGATTGTTTTTCAAATTCGATTAATCGACGGACTCGATCATTTTTCCTAACAATCGGTTTTTTTTTTAATTTTTTTTTTTTTATTTCAATTAACGATGCAATACAATATTAATGATCGATTAAGCGATTAATTTTTACGGATTCAATCGAGTAGTGTTAGATTATTTTTTCTGTAATCAATTAATCGATGCATCGATTATTTTTAACTCGGTGGCCATCGCTTGTATAATTATATATGTCGATAACGATTACGTGGCGGAAAAATTATTCCGGCAAATTTTGTCTTTATGAATTTAAAAATTTTTTGTTTGAATTTTTTTTTTCTTTTTTTCGTTCCTTTTTCTTTTCTCATTCCAGCTAATTTTAATTTCCTTCTTTTTTCTCAACATTCGCAGCTCTTCCGGGATACGCGATTCTCTCCATAGTTCTCAGCTCTATCGTCGTCGGACTCGTGGTCGCCTCGGTTTTCATTTACCGGTAAGAGATATTATATTGTCGTCGATCTTGATTAAGATCACGTTCAAGGATGTTTGCTGGTGATAATTTAGCATTTTTTTTTTTATTAATTTCATTACAACGTAAACCGGAATTGAGTACCTGTTGAATTGTTGTATTTGTAATCAAGTAGGAAAAAAAAAGAAAAAAAAAAAGAAGAAAACATACTGGAGTTATAAACAAAAGCTTGGATAATCATACTTCGTTTCTTTGTAAAATTCGTAAAAATCGTTGTTTTGTGCATGAAATTATTACCGAGCAACTTCCTTGAGATAAACCTTCCAGAGTACGTCATCCAGATAAAAAAAAAAAAAAAAAAAAAATTTCACAACTACCGTATTTCGGGTAGATGGAATTTCCCGAATCTAGGTCTTTGACCTGCAAAAATATTCTGCATGGACAGCGTATTTTCCTCACCTCATGCACATTTCCCGCATGTGTTTATCCTTTTTCCATGAAATCGCTGTTATAGTGGCCAATCGTCTTTTTCGTATCTTCGAGGTTGTTTTCTTTTCCCCTGTCAGACGGTGTCCCGATTCTCGAACACCCGAGATACCGCATATGAATTCTTACGGCATACGTCTCGTATACGCATATGTATTACATAACGAGAGTTTCATGGGGGATGGTTCCCCATATTCAGTCCTGGGAAACGCCGCACTTGTCTCGGGGCGGTCACGCACGTTTGTCTTCGACATATGCGGAAAGACTCTTGGGAAATCATTTCTTCCTGCGGGAATTTACCACAGACCACCGTAACCCCAGACGTTGTACCAACAGACGCGTGGAATTCGCGATCCGTCAACGCGTATATGATGAAGGGGAAACGATTGAGAAATCAAATTTCATTGATTAAAAATATCGAATTACGTGCTGAAACCTCTTCTTTTTTTATTTTGTGTACAAACCACACGGTGGTGGATAAATCAAACGAAAAGAAATTAAACAGTGTTCCATGATCAATGGGAGGGAAAATTTGGCGAAAAAAAACACCGTCGGTCATGAAATGGTCGGTTCTGATTGTTGTATGACAGAGTAAAAAAGAAGGAAAAAGAAAAAACAAACGTTTACGGAATAACATGATGAAATTTTGTTATTGATTGAAATTTTTTTATTTATATTTCAATCCATTTGTCATTGAATGATTTTTAATCTTCTCAGTCACTCCGAAACTTTGGTTTGACGTTAGATTAATTTGATGATTGAAAAACGGAGGAAAACGACGATTGCGATGTTTCGAATTTTATGAAGTGAATTTGAGATTTTTGGTGCTGCAATTGTAATGTGGTACAGGGTGTGAATTTTTAACGGCTAGAAATATTTTGCATAATACAAATGCTGCAGATTCGCGACAGCGAAGTCGTATTCTTCGAACGTAACGATGACGGCTCGTTTGGTTCGCGAATCAATTTATCAAGATGCGAGAAAGAATTGAGAATGGAGTGAAAAAAAAGAAAAAAAAAAGAAAGTTAAGAGAAAACGTCGAACGTTTAACGCGAGCCCCTCGCTTCGAAAACGTTGCATGTAATAAGGCAAAAAAAAAAAAAAAAGAGAGAAAGAGAGAAATGGGTGAAAAGTAACTCGAGCCATTATTCAGCCGGCCTTTTTTTCGCACGGTAAATAAATCAAGAAATGGGCATATAGACATCTATATACCCAAACAATAAGCAGGATTATCAAGGATCGTGGAAACCTCCGACCGGATGGTGAAAAAAACGTCGTTCTTTCGAGACTCGAGTCGAGATGTCTTCGGAACAGAAATTGATCACCTCAGCCGCTTTTAGTCAATCGCTGGATCCTCGATGCTCGTTTATTAAACGCTACGCGTGCGACGATCATGTCAACCCACGAAGACTTGAGAAGCCGTGAAATTTGGGGAGCCGAGCGTCAAGCCTCGCCGCACCCGAATCCCCTAATGCGGGATTTTCATCACTCGAATTGACAAGGTGTATGTATATATATATATATATGTACAAATGTATATGTATACACATTGCACGTACACCGTGGGATTGAAAACGCGACGCGACGTATCGGTACGGATTACCGTTACTCACGGAATCAATTCGTCGTGCGAAACAGACGATGTTAATATATTATAGAAGGTGCGAAGAAGGATGTCATCCTATTTGCCAAACGCCAAGCGCTGTTTCTTCGATCGAGCAAATGATCACGCATCTCTTCGCACTGCACGTCAAAAACTTGGAGAAAAAGACGTAATGGAGTAGGTATGTATATATAAAACGAATTCGATAGAACGTGAGAATAGTTGAAGAATGTAAAAGAAAATCTGACACTTTTAACCCAGAAAATGAAACTCAGCCTAAACCCAGAAACAAAGAAAATTATCTTACGTCATGTGGTTCGGAAAATTGCAACTGCATTATGCGATTGAACGTCAGAAACAAGTATTTCGCAAAGAGAAAAAAAAAAAGAGAAGAAGGGTAAAAAGCTTGGGGTAGAAATAAAAAAGCAATGATTCTTTTTTCTCGATGAGAAAAAAAGGGTGAAATTAAATACGAAATCGGCGATTCTTTCCTTCGTTATTTCCCTACGATGATACACGGGATGATTTTGGGGTTGTAACGGGAAAGAAACGGACGTGATACACCCACGTCCTGATTAGGACCCAGAGACGTGTCTTCACGACGTCGCTTGACGTCGAGCCTGGCGAAATACGTTGGCTGTTTGGTTTTACGCGGGTCCGCCGAGTTCCTTCCCACCGGGCAATTGTCGTAAAGGACAATAAGCACCGGATCCCGGGGGCGGCGGTGAGTCTCTGTCCAAAATTCCCCGACACACCGCGAGTCCAGAGATGCCAGTTCATGCGTTATCTAGACACACCTAGAGAGGGAGGCGTCGAGCCATTGTGCGCGGTGAATTATCCTCCTGACGGAGACGGCCGTGTGGCCTTCGGGGAATCCGGTAATCCCGGCTCCCGAAAGATAGAGAGAAAGAGAGAGAGAGGAGAGAAAGAAGGACTATGAGAGGAATCTTTACGCGATGTGCAAGCGTCGCTAATCAGGCTTAATTTTTTGCCGGTACAGAGGGAAACTGAGGGTGGCGAAGGAAAAAAAAGAAAATTCACTCAGGACACTGGAGACTCGAGGACTATCTGTTTCCTCGATTCCGCGTCAATCGCGAATACGGTGTACGATAAGAACGACAGGCAACCAACGACGTTAGGATGAAAGCTCCGCGACGCTGCTGCTGACTTCGTTTTCACAATTTCACATGTAACTCAATCGCTGTATCCCCTTCGTATGCAACGGCTTAATGTATTCTTTTACCGGGATTCTGTGTCCCTCGAACCACCGCAATACTTTCCAGAAAGTAACTCACTCTTTCTCTCTCTTTTTTTTTTCTTATCTTTTTTTTTCTCCCCGAGCTGGAGACCTGAGAGTGAAAAGAACTTCCCAAGGAGCTAACAACGTTTCTACACTTTACTCGTAGGCGAAAGAATTCTCCTAGCATACTGCAGGGACTTCTTCCCCCCTATATGGGGGGGTAGTGACTCTTTCGAGACAGTAAAGAAAATGGATGAAAACAGTGTTTCCGCCCCTGATTATCTAAATCAGAGGAATTCGATCGAGGAAACTAGGAACTTGCCGCTCACCCTAATTTTTAACTGAAACCATTTCGGTTTTCCTTTTTTTTTTTTTTTTTTTTTTTTTATTGCTGACGGACGTTTAATTTTGTCAAGAAGACTGCGGTGACGGTGGTTGAAATTTTAGGATTACTTGTATTTCTGAGCCTGGCATGGAAGTTGAGGCCACCCTCTTGAAACGAGAACCTCGTTACGGTTACGAGCCATTAATTTGTTGACAAATTTAATATGCGATAGAGGCTATACGTGAGGTGGAGAATTTTATGCATTACATTGGTGTTATTATATTTTACATAGGGGTTATTATTGCGGTTATGAGAGTGGAGAAAAGCTCTTAACGGCAGAAACGGGTGATATATCTACACGTGTAACACCCGGTATACACTAATTTACAAATATATTGAATCTTGCACGTCGTCTTCGTTCGAAGCAGACGATGAGGTGAAATGGACAGGAATATACAGAGACAGAGTAGGTTGAGAGAAGGGGCGGGGGAGAGAGAGAACGAACGTGGTGGACGTACGAAGGATGGAGAACTCGAGACGCGGAAAGGCGTCTCCATTATTCATGAACCCATTGCTCTGGCTCTTGTCGTATAAGGCAAAACACCGCGCATATACGCAGTAAGATGTCCAACACACACTCGTGTCACGTATGTCACGTACTTCGGAGGGATCCGTAGCTGCACGGAGGGCAACCCGAAACCTCTGACCACTCGAACCTGGTTGGTCAGAAATTTAAATTCGCTTACGACCCGCTTCAGATATCTTGTCAAAAATTAACCGGACTTGACACTGATGCGCCAGGTTTTGTCCTTGTATCACGTCGAGAGTAAGGACAGACCGAAACTCATCGAGATTGGCTTTAAATCAAATCATTCCTTTTTTCCAAATCATTCAACTTTTATCACAAGATAGTATATTGTATGGTTTTGCGGGGTTGCTGATTTATACGAATCTGAAATCAGATTTTTAAAATTTAACATTGTGGATGCGATATGGCGGATGAGAAATGAAAATTTCAAATTTCATCGAATACGATAAAACAAAACTCTATGCTGGGGTTTTGGGGTCGTTGGTTGGATTCGATGTACCGAATTTTCAAAATTTGATTTCAGATTCGTAATCAACGGGTCCCAAAAACCCCTGGACAGAGTTTTTTCTCCGTATTCGATGGAATTTAGTCCACCATTTTGAATTTTTCAAAACTGATTTCAGATTCGTAGTCAGTGACCCCAACGATTCTTAATTCTTGGACTTATTCCTTAAATGTTCACGATTTTTTGCCAATCGATTTGTTTCTATCAATAATAATTTACCCTATATCGTAACAATTACTCTCTAGTATCGTAAACCTATTACTATACTTTCCGAAATAGCAAAAACTGCCGTGAACTATGTTGGGAAGTTGTCTAAATACACAAAAAATGGATATAAAATGGGTGGCAATTATATCTACGAGCACCATGACTCAAAGGGTTGAATGACATCGTTCTGTTCCAGACACTTCAAACTCGAGGCCGACATCGCCTCGATGACCTGGAGAGTTCACTGGCAGGACATTCTGGTCATGCCCCACGGAAAGACGAGGGGTTCGACGTATTCGTTGCCGAACAAGCACCGTGGCAGCCAGCTGGTAAGTAATTTCAGGCTTTTTCTCTGGGCGTCCCGGATTTTTCCTACAATCGCGCATCGCATGTTCGAAAATTCAAAAGCAAGGGTTGATCTCAGATTTCTCCGTGCAGTCTTTCAATTATCCAATTATATCCTCGTTTATTTTACATCTCCGTTGTTCTTTTTCTCCCCGATATTTTTTCATTTCATAACCGATTATACAGCCTCCGGATACCACGTGTAATTCAGGAAATTACACCGCGGAAACCAGATGGCGATGAACATGAAAGGGTTTACGAACCTTGTTCCTCTTCTTAATTGCCTGAAAATTCGTTGCCGAACGAAACGAGCATTGCTGCTATTGCTGCTATTGCTGCAGGCACACGTGCACGTTTCTCTTTCGAAAGTTTACGAATTTTCACCGAATCCTGAGGGCATCGGTATAACCACCACCACCACCACCACCACCTCTCCCTCCCTTTCACCCCTTTCCCCACTTCTCTTTACCAGAAATTTTTTTTTGATCTCTACTTTATCCTCATCTCCCCCGCACAATATTCCCAGCAAGCGATGTCGGCCCGGTGCAAAACGAACTTCGACTACCGTGACTAATTTCATCAAAGACCGGTGTCTCTCGGGATACTTCGAAAGGCTCGAGCGGAGCTCGCTCCTCACTTCCTATCACGAATTCCTGTCGCTTTCGATATTCGTCTCAACGCCTCTGTTTATCCGACAAACTGGGGATACGAAACGCTGGCCTGTTGTAGACGGTCTTAAAGGACAAGCATGGTTGCCGAAACTGAATATCGGTGGATTCAGATATCGATTCTTTATCTCCGAGTTTATACCTAACAGAAATATTGACGGTTTATAGAAAAATTAAAAAAAAAAGTTGAAGATGGAAAACCTCCTTTTACACAATTAAATTCATCGCATCTTATAGTATAATTCGTAACACAGTTACCGGAGGGACGTGGTGAAACACCGGAATTAGGTAAGCATTTTTATCCTACACCGAAGTTGAAAGTTTCGTGTTTTCTTTTTTTCCAGACGATGTACTCCGAGGACAACGCAAGCATGGCCGGAGGAGCCGACAGACAAATCTACGTACCGACTGGAATATACAAGGTTTCCTCTTCCGCTTCACCGTTTACATTTCATTATACTCGAATAAACCATATCTATATATTATTCTTGAGAATAACAATTCCCATCGACGCCGGTGCGCCAAGCCGAGAGCCACTCGACATCAAGATGCACAAGGATGTACGTGTCCTTGCGCAGCCTTGCATACGACGTCGGTATATTCACGGCTTGTTCACCGGGCATTATAAGGAAACATCCCCCTCCCCCCACACCATCCCCTTATTCCCCGGCAAAGTGCCGTAACGAGGAAATAAAATCACGTCGTATAACTGCGGGAACTCGGTGAATGTATTTTTTTCCTCGTTTTTCCAACGGCGAGAAAAGACGTGGCTGAAAATCGATTCTCGAAAATAGACGGAATGCTTTTTAGTAGAAGTATTCCTCAAGTATGCGCGCAAGTTTGATGAGCGATATTAATTAGACGCTCAGTGGGCGTCCAATATCGCGGGGAGTAAAGTAATATTTAAGTGGGAGTGGAAATTAATGACGGGAAAATTAGTGTTACTAGGTATATTCGATGAGATATTTTTAAATTTTATTAAATCTTTATAAATTATTTTTCAAAGAAAGTTTCCTGCACATGGGACGCGTTCCGATTGCATTTTTCAAGCTCTTTACTCTCTGGCTGGTGCTTCTTCTCTTTGGTCATTGGTTTTGGAAATTATTCTTCCTCGCTCTCTTAGCTGCCGCGGTAAGACTCGATCTCGAAATCAATCATTTTCTAGCACTCAGCAAGCTTTCATCAACCGCGTGAATCGGGGATCCGACCGAATTCCCTTGAGCTACTTTTGCCTCAACTATATATCGACAAGTTGGGAACAAATTCATCCCAGAAACAGAGAGTAGATTTGGAGAAAATATCCAGGCGAATCGAGAGAAGGAGAATGAGAAAAGGAGCGATAATTTTCTTCGCTCTTCTTCTTCTTCTTCTTCTTCTTCCTCTGCTTCCTTCTTCCTTCGTTTCTTTCAACTTCGCGAATCGATTTTCATGAGCCTCTCTTCACCGCCAATCAGCAGATAGATCTTGTCGAGAGGCTCTTCGAGCACGCATGGGTACCGCGTTAGTTGATTGAAACCACCGCCGTGACTTGCTCTATTCATCCGCTTCTTTGTTCCAGAACTCGAAAGTGGCCATCAAACAGATCCCCAGAAGCAAAGTCGAGATTTCTAGACCTCTGCTTCTCGAATTGAAAAGGGTGAGTGCCGGATCCACGATTAATAAGGCTCCTCCTCCTCACGCGTACTCTAGAATAATTATTAGCTGACAATCAGACTAAAATCTTGTCACTGAGTTTTTGTCGATAGTTTATTACATTAAGGTACATACACAACTAATCTAGCTAGGAAAATAAATTGTTGCCTAAAGTCTCTCCTTTAAGAATTTTTAAATAATCTGAAAGAGGAAATTATATATAAAAACTTTGAGAAAGAAATCCTAGAAAGTTTCTGTAATCACACGAAACCTTTTACGGAGTTGTTAAGATCTCTTTTTGAGATCCGTAATTATAAGCGACGATGGTCCGAGAAACTTGGACGTTGGAAGAACTTACGAATATCGTAGAATAACTCCATCTGCATGCGAACAATGGTTTCTATTCATATGAGTGGTGGCGTGTGACTGTTGCAGATGAAGGACTTGCAACACGACCACCTTGTCCGGTTTTACGGAGCTTGCATGGACCCACCGCATTGCTGTCTCCTCACCGAATACTGTCCGAAAGGATCTTTGCAGGTCAGCGAATTACCTTCAATTTAACTGCACGCGTCTCTTATTCCTCCTCCTCCTCCTCCTCCTCCTCCTCCTCCTCCTCCTCCTCCTTGTTCGTTGAACAAGTTACCTTACGGGGTTCGAATCCCGGCTGGCCGGATGCTGCGAGAGATTTTAAGCCAGAAAGAAACTGGAGCCCATAAAGCGGAGCTTATCGGTCATTTTATTAGGAGTTAAGACGCCGGCCGTGTTCCCACTTCCGACTTCCCATAACCCTAATCCCATATCGCATCTCTTCGTCATGGGGTTGTCGGCATTGGGATATCTGGCCTTGAGCTTTGGCCGAGAAGAATTTTTTTGCGACTCGGCGAATTTGCGCTTTTAATTTTCTCTCAGGTTATTCTGCTTTTTCAGGATATTTTAGAAAACGATCAGATAAAGCTCGACCGGGTTTTTCGCGGTTCTCTCATCCACGACATCGTCAGAGGCATGGCTTACCTCCACGCGTCCGAGCTCAAAAGCCACGGGAACCTCAAGTCCACGAACTGCGTTGTCGACTCGAGATTCGTCTTGAAAATCGCCGATTTTGGCCTCCATGAACTCCGCAGGCCGAGCCCAGCCGATATTGACGAGGATCGTGACAGTTACGCTTTTTGGAGAAGTAAATATAATCATAATAATTATTATTATCATCATTATCATCGGTGGGAAATTCTGTTTCTCCGAATTACAGGGGGATGCAGATTTTGCCACGGGCAACGGGGTTGAATTATAAATTTTAGAATCCAGAAGCCTCCATATTTTGCTATGAATATCGTTTTCGTCGCTACGAGGGAGGTTTTAATATACTTATAAACACTACGATTTAAAGTTTGCAAAGTTTACAATTTTATTGAATAACGGTGGGAAATTGTAAAAATTCACTTTCACCTTCAACGCGTATAGAATAATGATGTGTCATTTTACCTTAATTATAAATTATAACTTTGACAGTTGGGAGCTTGAGATATAGAAACAAGAAGAAATAAAGAAAGATCGAAATTGCGTGTGGAGGGCGGGGGGGGGGGGGGGGGGGGGGAGAACTTATTTGCATGAAGAATTAGTCGTTAAGCTCTTTTGTAATTATGAATTCTGTGGAGAAATTAAGCATTGAAGCTTTCCCCGCGCCCCATTACTCATCCGAATCAATTAGAAGGCATTCCGTGGAAACACGATGGTTTTTCAACTTCAACTTTAATTTTCTCTTGTCTCGCTTTCTCCCAACTCTCTCTGTGTCTACACGCTGCATTCATTTTACTTTCGCCTGATCGTTGGGGCGCGATGAGCATGTAAAAAGCTCCTCGAGCAAATACGCCCGGTAAAAATCCGCATCTATATATATATATATATATATAATATATATATGTCTGCTTTGATGAGAGAAGAAGAACCATAGATGGAGGAAAAACAGGAAATGAACAGAGGAATCCTTTTTTCGCTTTTCACAGAGCAGCTGTGGACGGCACCGGAACTTTTGCGACTCGAACGTCGTCCACCGGAAGGAACGCAGAAGGGTGACGTCTACAGCTTCGCCATTATCGTTCACGAGATCGTTGTAAGACAGGGTCCCTTCTACTTGGGTGATGGCAAAGACACGCCTCCAAAAGGTGAGCTTTCCCACCCATTCGTTGAGAACAAAAGTTACACCGAGTCTGTCGACACGTCGCTGATTTCATTTCGAAGACTCGATGAAGCACGATTGTCTTATTTTTTCCTTTTTTTTTTTTTTTGCTCCTTTTCTTTGCGCTTCACTTACTTTCTATCACTGTTGGTTATAACATACATGTAAGGAACGTTTTGGTTTTCCTTGAAAATCACTTTTTATAATTTCAACGAATCCTTACGTTTTCCAACATTTATAGGATCCGAAAAAACAGATTTTTAGAGCAATGTTGGCGTAAAAACTTTTCGTGTTTCGTGGGAATTTTCGAATTTCCGTTTCTAACGAATATGAATAGATTTTCAATTTTCTACCGACAAGCCTATGTTGTTTTCCTTTCTTTCTATTTATAAACCCTATAATTTTTTTTGCTTTTCGATGGAAAGTATCGCGAAGAAACGGTTTTTTCAGGATTGTGTCTATTTTTTTTTTTCTTTCTTCGCTTTTCGTCTCGTATGTTTCAAGGATCTCTTTTCCCATAATACCTTGCGAAGCCGAGGTCTTTAATAAGCTTTGCAACGATCCTTTGAGAAACCATCTTGAGTGTATATAAATGAAGAAATTTTTTGCACGGAAAAAGCTTTGTATCCTTCGCTTCGTTCCTAATAAGAGGAATGACGACAAACATGGTGTAGCTGTTGAAAACAAAACAAAACAAAAAAAAAAAAAAAAAAAAAAAAAAATAGTGTAGAACATGAAAGAACAAATGACGAACTCGGTCCATACATTTTCCGAGATGAATCACAACGCTTATGCGGAGGCAAATGTATAGTCCGAGAGATTCGTTTTCGCAGATACACTTTTAATATGTATACACCTTATACTCGCATATACACTTAAATTCTAATCAGCCTTAAACGATTATCATGATTTTACTTACTCGGCGTTATATATCTTCAAGTCTTCAATTTGTATCTGCGTATGCATTGCATACCGTAAAATCGGTGTGTCATATGCCATTCCAAGAGAAAATTTGTAGTCAACGTGTAAAATTATTTCTACCGCTGTCGCGATTACAGCTGTAGGTATATTTTTTTTTCACGTCAAGCGCTCAGCTTACACATTTTTTGTGTTTCCTTGTCTGTGTCCGCTTTAAATTGTTCACCATTTGTGACAACATGCTGAAAATAAGAGCGGCTGCTCTCACCCTGCGGGGGTGAGAAGAGTAGAGCTTCTCTCACAAATGATGAAAGATCATACTAGCTTTCACATCTCCAACACGACGACCATTTTTTCGCTTGTACAGTTTTACACGTTTATATTATATACATATATAGATATATATGATAAAGAAGATTCAGTCAACTTTGTAATTTTTTTCGTTTCAACCGCAGAGGAAGCGCATAGAATTCTTTGATTAAAAACTGAAATGAAACGGGTTGAATTAATCTCTCATCAGCTCTGCTGGCAATAGCGGTAATGTATATATATATATGTACGATTTAATGATGATAAACTTTTGCAGCAGCGTTGAATCCAATTCTAATGTATATATCTATGGAAAATGAAAGATTTCAAGCGAACCAGCAGCCTGTGAAAATAAATTTAGCTTCCGTCGATATACTTGCTCTCTGTAAATAAACCTGAAGCGCTAATAATCTGCATTATTTGCGAATAATTTATCGCGCCTGGTCTAAATTCGACACAGCACAGCTTCGAGATCTTATATGAAAAAAAAAATTTCGGAGGGTGCGTGATGGGAATTGGTTGCTATTTTTGCATGTCCAGAGCGGATAGTTTGCATAAATTTCAACGGACGACGGACCGCGACGGAGCTCGAGAAATATGCCCGCGTATTTTTTCAGCTCTTTTCGTCTCACTTTTCTGCAACTTTTTTTCACGAGAATGAGAGGTTAAAAGATATTTAACCTTTTCTGACCCAAAATACAAACGCTCTGTTTGTACTCCATAAACTTCTGACATGTTTACTTTTCCCGATGGAAAACCGCCGGAAATTTTGCCGATTTTTCCAGCAGCCGTGGTCCTTTGTGCAATGAAACTTCTCGGTCTCATGAATTATTGATTCTTCATTTCGGATTTTATGAATAATTGACGATTACTTTTTTTGAACGGATTTTATGAAATTATTGGCGAAATTTTGGCAACGTTTGTTTTTCTTCTTATCTCTCTTGGATTTTTTTACAACTGGATAATTTTTTCAAAATTCGTGACAATATTTTTACGCAGGAAGTTGTTTTTTATACAGTTAAATCAAAGATTTTCATTAAGAATATTTTCCATCAGGATATCCTTGATATTCTTAAAATGTTGAGCAGTCGGATAAATTCGATACCTTCAATCTACCGGAAAATCGTCGTAATACATCCTCAATTCCGAGCAATTTACTTGAACTGCTGACTCGATCGATAAATTCCGAAACGACGATCTTCTTCAAGTACGAACCGTTATTTTTCTGATGGCCAAATCTCTTTTTCCATTCATAAGCATTTTAAGAATTGAATTATATATCAGGAAAGTGATTACGACTCGTTCGGATTCGCTTTATCCTCCGTAATCCAGTCATATACTTTATATCTATATCGACTTTCTATCCGCGACGTGCGTTACATAGCTGCGTAACGTAATCCGGAAGATTCGAGGAGAAATTATATGCCGTTTCGAACTTCAAAGGAACTAAGGACGCCCTTTCAGCTGGAAACTGAGGCTAGTAGTCTGTCTGAGCATCCCGTGAGTCTCACTACTGAAGGACAGAGACCCATGCATTTGCATAATTTCTTCGGGTATTCACTGAGATAAAATTCATTTGTTACGTAGTAGCTGAAAGTTTTTAGTAAAATGGTCATATCGCTACCTTGCAGGCAGTGTTTAAACATTGGTCGCATTACGAGAAAATTTAATACTGGTATAACTATTTAGTCTAATTGTAATAGCATCGATACTACATTTCCTGATAATTCTAACATCGAATCTCTTTCTTTGATTAGCTAATATTTTTCACTTTTCTTTTAGAAAAAAAAAAAAAATATATACCGCGAGTTACCTGCATCGTAATCGAAAAGAATCGTATGAGACAGATTATCTGGTTAGGGCAACAAAACTTATTTTCATTTCGTAGGTACTCAAAACCGTAATTTTCGGTTATAATAGTAATAAAAAAAAAAAAAAAGAAAAAAAAAATTAGTTTATTCGAGAACCGTGTGGTAACCGCAACTAAACGAGTGTTTTCTTCATTCTCGACATAAAATTAAAAAATGACAAGGGAACTGAGCGTCAAACCGTTCGGATAATTTACCCATTTAAGATATTATAATTCCGCTAGTTGAATATATATCCTCTTGGCCGTAGGGTAAATCGGCCGCGTTGCGCAACATCTCCGAGATAAATTAGGTCGTTAGGGTTAAAGTCGAGTCGGCTTTCAGGAAGCTGCTAGAATTTCTCTTATACTTGATCGTTCTTCCTCGGCAAAACGACTCCTTCCTTCCTTCCTTCCTTTTTTCCTTCCTTCCTTCCTTCCTTCCTTCCTTCCTACCAATCATATACACCAGTTTTTCTTATCCAGGGTGCTCTAAACGATTGTTCACTCCGGTATACAGTTACGTGAAAAGACAAAAAAGAAAAAAAAACCTGCGACACTATAGTGTAATGCATCACATGCACTGTAGAGTGTTGAGAAAATTGCTTCTAACGTAGAAGCGTTGGCAAAATGAAAAACGAAAAAAATGAAACACAAAACACACACACACGCACAAGGGAAGCAGCAAATAAATGAATAAATAACTAATTGACCAGCGGTGAAATTTTTTTTGTAAATTTGAACACTGGCAAACACACTTTTATATTCTGTGAAACAAAAGTCGACGTTGAACAATGTTACGCGATGATGAAAAAAAAAAGCATGAAAAATAGAAGGAACAAAAGTAAACAACAAATGTAGAAGTTTTCTTTTTTTTTTTTCATCGTTTTTTTTTTGTTTTTTATTTGCCACATTTGTGATAATTAATTGTGGTCGTTTGGCCGTGGCTGTTTTTTTTTTTCACCAAGGGTGAATATTTTATCACTAACTGTTGTACTCTCTATGCCGCAGCCGGCAGGGATGAGGAGCGTGCAGGGGGATGAAAAAATAAAAAAAAGTGCAGGGCGCGATTCTTTTCACGCGGCGAGTTAAGTTCGTCCTCGATCTTTTACGCGTCACTTAGTTCCGATGTATGTATGTTTTTATGTTTGTGTCGGTCGGTGGGTATTTTATTTACTTTTTTTTTTTTTGTTTCGTCTGCTATTAGAGAAAAATGTCTCACGCCGATGTTGCCCGTCTGTTCGTCGTTCTTTCTTCCCCATTTTTCTTTCATTTTTTTTCCTTTACGGATCCACGTAACGTAATAATATCACCATCACGTGTGCGATGAATAATGATTTCGCAACGAAATGACCTGCCCAGCGGAATTCTTCGCGGATGTTTACATAAGCGAAGATAATAAGAGTCAAGAAACTTTAATGTAGTAACTTACTAGTAAGATAAGACGTCAAATCGAGATGAAAAATACGTTTCATTTGATGAAAAATTTGTGTTTCTTCTACAAACGTGTGATAACATACGTAACTGCATGGATGTATTCAAACGAGTCGGTGATCGAGATTGTGCAATTTTTTTCGTCTCTACACACATGCGCTCGTAAGGAGGCAAGGAAAATTGAATTATTCCATTACCTCGACGATCTTTGCTTGATCGCATTTACTCTTCAAAGTTTACACACTTCTTAATTTTTATTAGCATATTATTCTCCGGCGGGAGCGACCGCGCGGTTAAAAACTGTATAATATATGGAACAGGGTGAAAATGTTATTAAAAATTTCCAACGACGTGACGTGTTTTTGAGGCGGAAATTTTCCCTCTTCAAATTCTCCCTTAGTTTGGATCTTCGTTTGGCATTCTATGGTTTTTATTTCCATCTGCACCCGTTTGTTAATTTTGTACTTGTTAATGCTCTTACACAAATTATTATTGTTATAACGGCTTTCGTATCCAGTGAAAACATTCGACGTAAAATTTTCCATCCCGTATCCCGCAGGCGTTATACTAATTTACGTTTATGGGACGTTGTCATGGCAATTTGTTCCGATTCACGTTTCCCGCATATAATGACCAATGTACCGCGTATAACGTGCATACAAGCCCAGCCGACCAACCTAATTGGTAATTAACCAAACTGCGATTCATGCCCTCATAATTAACGCCCGATTCTCTCGCGTTTCGGGTCATCATACGGTTTTGCGAAAATTAAACGGAATCGATTGCCAGTTGAACACAATTCGCCATTACAGTTTTCGGAAACACCATCATTCGATGATCACCTCGTTATATTACCGAAAAATTTTACACCAATTTAACCCTCCATTTTCATTCCCATTTACTTGCGATGATTATTAACTTACACAGGAAATAGAACCGAAATCTGTCGGTAAAATTTGAAACTTTGAAACTCGAATTCGTATTAAACGATTTAATGAGAAACGTAGAATTTCTCCAATACCTACAGCGAAAAGTGGAACGAAAAAAGAAAGAAGGCAATGAAAATGAGGTGAAAAATGTTTTACCGACAAATTTCTAATGATATATTAGACATGGTATTTATAATATTGCTGCTTTCTCGAATCCCTTCTTTACCGTAATCAACTCGAGCTTTTTCACTGCCGTCGGTAAAACAGGGAAAAAGCTCGCCTCCCGAAAAAGCTGTGCAAGCTTTAACCAACTATCGATAAGGAAGCGCTCGGAATAACCAGGTTCGGAAAGTCCGAGCTTGCGAGCTTTTCAACCCTCAACCTGATGACCGGCGGTTGATTTTTTGCCGAGCTTTCGCGAGCTTACTAACCGAAGGAAAAGAAGAACAGAGAGAAGGAGAGGAATCGGGGATAGCAGTTGTGAAATTTTCGCGGGGTAAGGATGCAGCGAAATTAAAGCAGGGGGAGATGCGAAAGCTCAGTTGGAATTCTCACGCGACAAGAGAAGCATCTACACGGAATTGCTCGCGCGGCGAAAGGGCAACACGTGATATTGATAATTATCAGCTCTCGTCTACGTTAGAGAAGCTTTTTTGCCGTGCTTTTATCGTCACTTTATACGAGTAATTAATTCTGACCATTTTGATCGCATAATCCTTCATTCATCCTTTGGTAAATCCTTTCATATTTCTCCGACGTCACGTGTTATTCGCATCCCTGTTGATCCCGAGCATCGAATGTGTTCGCCTAATAATATAAAAGCTCAGCTTGCGAGGAGACGTGTTTGATTAATTTTTTCCTGTGGCTCAAATTTTGAATCTGGAAACTCGTCGAGCGTGACATTTCGGCGTTTTCGAATCGGAAGAAAAACCGATGTATGGGAAAATAACTGGAGTTGATAATCTGAAAGATTTGAATTTCCTGAAGTAGACGAATAATTTCGCTTATATGTAACCAGGACTTGAAAGGGTAAATAATAAGCTTCGAAATGAGTTCGCTGACCCGTGTGACCCGGCAGAGCAGCTTCTGTACGGGAGTTCAGGCGTCTTTTAAAAAGTCAGAAAGAATGCAGCAGCTTTAATACGCATTCTTTCACGTGTAATCCACTTCCGGTACGTCGAGTCTCAGCTTAGCCCAACGACGGGTTCGGATTCAAAACGCGTGCTCGAAAATTGTCGAGAGACCTCAGGGGTGACGGAGTATCGTGCAAAATTCGTTGTGCCATTCAGACGTCAACGAAGAGTTACGTTCACCGTGTAAATCGCGTTAAACGCAGGCATTTTCGATCGCAGATATACCGTCGAGTTGCGAAAGATTGATCGAACTGTCAATCTTAGGTTACAACCTCCGAATTGCTTCTCATCCTTCTATACGGGAGAGGAAACAAGATGAAAAATGAATTTCGCGACTCATTCGGTGAAGTGGAAATCGGAAAATTTCTTTCTCGAGCCGTAACTCACGTATGGAATTCTTGAAGCTCGTCTCTCGCGGGTGAAAAAACTCGGGAGGATATATATCCTCGGGAGTTACGAAGAAAAGAAATGATAATAATAATGATAATTCTGCAGATCGAAGATGATAAAGGAGAACGCTTCTCGCTATTGCAATCCGCGCGATTATTCGTACAATGAAAATGTAAAGTCTGGCCGGACGGACGGTTAGCTCCTAAAACTTTTCACCGTTCGATTTCCCGCTTCAGTGTCTCTGCACCGTGACGTCAGACTTTCCAACGCATATATTTCCACATCCCTTGCGAATCTTCCGTCTTGCGTCACTGCATATGAGACGCTGCTCTCAGCTTTACTACCGACGTAATCGTAGCGTCGAGACGGTCGTTAATTCGCGACACGAATCGCGGCATCCATGACGTCATGTAGGAAAACTGGAAAATCACATGTACATTAGGGTGGCGCAAAAAAACCCGACTATTTTTTTGTCTGCGTCTCATGTGACAAAATGTTAGTTTTTGATGTTTTAAGAGCCCACTACAAAGGACAGTTCAAAAAAAAAAAATATTTAAGAGGTCGCTCCACGTTTTTCAAAACGTCAGAAATCGTCAAAAATCGATTTTTTTTTTTTTTTTTTTTTCTTCTTGTTACGTTATAATTTTATAGACAAACAAAAAACAAGTTTCCGAAAGTTTCAGTTCAAAATTTGAATTTTGAAAGGCTGCTCATAATTTTTTTCAAGTTTTTGGTGCATTTCTTTAGATCTTTTCGAGCGACCTTTTAATATTCATATTGAAATTTCATAAAATTTTTTTCTTCAATTTAATAAGAAAGAATCGATAACAATACACCACGAGATGAATTAAAAATCAAACAAAATACTGAAAATAGAATTTTTTTCAATTTAATTTTTTGACGATTTTTGATATTTAAAAAAATTTGGAGCGACCTCTTGAAATTTTTTTTTCGAGCTGTCCTTTGGAGTGAGCTCTTAAAACATCAAAAACTAACATTTTGTCACACGAGACACAAAAAAAAAAAAAAAAAAAAAAAATAGTCGGTTTTTTTGTGCCACCCTAATATACATATACGGTTGAGTGGAAAATAATAATTCTTCAATTATTATCGCGATCTTGAAAATTATCGTTATTGCGAAATATTCGCAAAAATTCTCACGAGAAATCATAAGCGTGTACTTAGATTATTTATTAACATTTATTCCGTACTATGTACCCTTCTTATACACAGTGTCGATAATTTATTACTCTCGTTCGCATTGTTCGCCCTGCAGTGGGGCGAATAAATGCGTTTATGGTGTATGGTTTATTACACGCGAGGCGAAAGCCTGCCATTTTATTCTTGATCATCCGCACAGTGTGGGGCAAATAACGTGCCACGGTCACCTCAGCTATTTACCCCGTCATTCTGCCGCGGCGAAGGCAATTAATCCACGACTTTCATCTATGATGACTGATGCATCGATCGATCCGTGATGAAACTTGATCGCACGACGATCTTCGAGGCTTAGTTTATCATTCTGCAGGGAAAAATTTTTTACCGTGAAACGCGTTGCGTTGAGAGATTTTGAATAGCGAGGAAGATAGAGAGAGAGAGAGAGAGAGAGAGAGGAGAGAAAAACGGTCGGATACTTTTTTAAACCCATTTTCGAAACGATCTCAATTTTCCTTGTAACGTGTTTTCATTTTTCATCTCATGGCAACTGATTAGATTCACCAAGTGTTTGTATCATAAAAGTCGAATTGTTCACGGGAATATAACGAATAATTTCCGATCGTCTGTTTGAAATTTTTTACTCCGGTATATTATTATTATAATGCTGAATCGAAGAATGATCGATGCTATCTTCGCTGTATATGCATAAGTCTATAACTTCCATTTCGCAAACGTGCGGAGCTTACGTAGCGTAGAAAGGGGATGAAAACCGCGCGTCGGATCCTTTTTTTTTCACTACTCTATACGTATATTTATATATATATATATATATATATATATATATACACGTACGTACTCGAAACTTTATGCGAGTTGAATTTCGCCACGGTACTCTGCCTGTAGAAAGTATAAGTCGACTTATAGCTTATACGTATACACATAGATGGGAGGGAGGGAAAACTGGCTCGAGCGTTTTTCTCGATTTATGCGAAAAGTGTTATAACCGCGAGATAAAGATATGTACAAACAAAAAATATAACGAACCAAACAGCGTACGTAGGATCCTTTCGCATTATTTATTCGCGTATATATGTATACATATATGTAAACGCCGAACCGCCATTTTAAGCACCGTTTCTGCGAATACTAAACGTCTCCAGCATCAATTCTCATGTGAATATATCGATCCTTCGGTTAGACTGTAAGGAATCGTTCGACCCCAAACGCCCGATACATGATATGTATGTTATTTGAATGGTGAAACGTGTAACGCATTTCCAATTCGCATTTTCCAAGTGAATAATCAGAATTTTGCAGACGTATTATACAGTCGACGTGGAGCGGGGGGGAGCAATTAATTTAAACCCTCGGAAATAAAATCAACTACAGCGTATTGATTTTACCAATAAAAGAGAATCTTCGAACCGTATAAATACCGTGTTGTTAAAAGTTCGTGATTTCAAATTTTGGGTAAATTAATATTGAAAATAATAACCACCGAGTCGAGCTCTGATTTATTAGCGATCGAATGAATTTTTTAATGGCGAAGATATACATATATTGTATGAATGAAAAATAAATTTTTTTTATCGTCTATATTACGACACACGCAGCAAGCACGAATTATTTTCCGAATCAAGTATTTCTCCGAGTGAATTGAAATATGTGAAGGAAAATGGGGAATAAGTCGAAAGGTTGAAAAATTCTTTGATACAAGCAATGCGATTCGAGGCTTTGAGAAAGAAGTGCAATCTGGACTGGAAAAGGATAAAACAGGATGCAGGAGTTGCCGCGTCGTTTTCGTCGTGAAGTCGAGAGACCCTGATTTCTTTATCAAAAATTTTACCTCAGCAAAGTAGAACGTCCGTCTGGCGGATTAGATGCGGACGCGAGCCGCGTTTCTTCCTAGGGAGTTTGCGGAAAATTCTCTCGAGGCATAAAGACGTCCGGGGATAAAATCACGGCAGAGACGTCGACCGGAGAGACTAAGACTTACGGTCTTTACTGTATCGGTGCTCCACCCGGCGACATCATACTTATTTTAAACATTATTCATAGGCCCTTCGGGGGCGAGTTCTCCCTTTACAAGTTTTTTGGTTTTTTCATCATCGAGGCGGCCATTACGGATAATGCACTGTTCGCAAATTTAGTTAGTAAAGAATCCCGAGGAAAAATAAACATTTTCCGCTGTGAACTTTGTCTCACACTAATTGTTCGGCTTAGAATCTCAAATGTCTTACAGATTTCCGGGAATAATCAGTTTGACCTGTCAAACAAGTGAAGAATTTAATCTATCTTGCGAATGGTGTGATTGACACTTTTAGATTAAACACGGATAATCGGATTAGAATAACAATAAAAAAAAATAAAATTAAGAAAAAAAACCTTTCGAATTACTTCATCCTTTCCATTCATTTTGATCGATATATAAAATTGATATAATAATCACTCACTTTCAAGTTTGATGAAAATTCTTTCATCTCAGCTTATAGGTGTCTGTGATTGGAAAAAAAATTTTTTTTATTCGTTAACTGAATAAACTGAGTGGAAAGGATATAAGAAACTTTATGCCGTTGCTAGATAAAAAATGACAACGATTATATACATACATACGTATATAATATATTAATCTCGAGCTCATAGCGACGTCTCGCATTAATCTTTCTCCGGGTAATTAAAAACCCTTATCGAGGCTCCGTAATTGCGAGGATTGAGAGGGCTCAGACAGCTCGGCAATTTCCAATACTTTATTTCACTTTGATCACCTTCGCAACGATCTGCACGACTCGGGCTGTCATCCCTTAATCCCGCGTATTCTTACGACCCCGTCTTGTTAATCGAGGAGTGAAAGGCCATTTCGATACTCGTCAATTTGTCCAAATTTTAATATCGAATTCTCATTCTCATAAAATTTGTCGACGAAATCAAAACCGAGCCGATCGATCAGATCGTTGCACGATTAAATCAAACCAAGTGCTAAATATTCCGTCGAAACTTACGTACCTGCATTCGTATCGCGTTCTCCAAATTATTATTCGAATTCCCGAATTTTTCTACCCTTGGTCAAATATTTGCTCCACGAATTGGATACCACGATTAACTGCGGGTATCGGAAATTCGATGTCTGGCTACATTATAGATCCATACTAACGCCCAGATGGACGGGATCCGAGTTAAATAAGACGTATACCTATACAGCCGTAATACCTCGCCTCCATTATCCCGCGGCTTTCGTTTCTTCCCTTGAAATTAGTCCCCTTCCAGGATTAATCTCGTTTCACCGTGCCCTGAAAGCAGAGAGCCGCCTAGCCGGCCGGCTCCATTCTCTCGGACGCTCCAGTTTTCATTACACTTCGAAAGAATCCGCATAAATCCGCGTATAAGTATACCTATATAACATCCTCAGAGCCGTTTCGACTCTTCCGAAAGGTCGGAGGTCGACGTTTTCAGCCTTTTCCCCCGACATTTCGGTCCAGCCGTGTACCGCTCAGCTGCGATTATTTTGACCCTCGTTCGTTCGGCTCTGAACTCAACCCTCAACCCTCAACCCTCGCATTTCCCTTCATACATCGCATCGCAATCGTCTCCATAACATGGAAAATATCCTAACAAAGGTCAAAGTTCCAACCGACGAAAGTCCAGCCCATGCTTTCTACCGCAGATATTTCCGCACTCGAGACTTTTGAAAATTTTAACTTATATATATATATATAGGCGTTAAAAAGTCGTCGGTTTTACACTCGCGTGTGATGTGTTGCTGAGAAACTTTGTGTGACATTCTGCGAATCGGCATGGCGGAACGCAGCACTTCTTCCAGCAGCTCGAGCAGCCTTGCGCTTCCATCTTTGTCCGGGTCCGGGGCCAGTCCTGAACGAGGGGCCAGTCCTCGAAGGGCCGTCAGTCCCCTGCTCGAGGTTCGGAGGCCGCACTGCACCCTCAACTGCGAATCGTGCAGCGCCTACCTCGAGGACATCTACAGGCACAGTAAGGTCCCAAGAATTTTGGAAATTCAACACGACGAATCGAATTTTGTTTTGTTTTTTGTTTTTTATGTAGTTTCGTTTGTCTTTTTCTAATCTTTATTTATTTCTTTCTTGTCTTGTCTTCATACGCACTACAGTCACCTACTCAGATGATAATATCCTTATCCAGTTATATTATTATCGATGTATCACATTTCCCATTCGCTTTTACGCATTCCACTTTTACTATCATCCTCGTACCTACCCGGTTATATATCCTTCCATTCTTCCGTTTTACCTTCTCGCGGTGTATCGCGTTACCTACTTCCAAGATACGGAGTATCACAGTCGCAGTATCCCCTCGACGACATTCCTTTCCGAGGAATCTCTCTCCCAGATCCAAGTCATAATCCAGTTATAGCTGGATAATATAAGGAGAGCTGAGCATCCTGCAGTCATGATTACCGACACCGCGCGGATTCTCAAACACTCGGGGAATTTCGTTATGCCTATATAACTGGTGAAAAATTGGGGAATTTATATTCGGAGTATGAAAGTATGAAATATCTTGGAGATATTTATTCGAATTTTGCAATTTTCGCAATTTTCGCAAATTGCTCTCTCTCTCTCTCTCTTTCTCTCTATCTCTCTATCTTATAGGCATTCGAAAAGTTGGCAAACTTATCATTGTCATTGTCAAATAACTCGACTCTCCTTATACTTTCTTTTATTATTCATCGGGTCAGTCCTGCGGAGTTTACGCGTCCCATCTTCATTTCACGGTGAATATCTACGGCGGGTGGAGGAATTCCCTTGTGGGTCGTTTGTGTTGCGGGAAAACACTGCTGTGTCTGTATCCCAAACTATATACGATATAGAACGACTACGAGAGCCGAAGTGCTTGCTTATAGAACCGGTACTTGCGGTCCTCTTGGTAATGTGGACGAATGAATGCTTCGCAGCAATGTTCACGGATTATCTCTGCGCACCGGATTCACTTGTCATTGTATCACATCGCCGAGCATTGTTCTCCATTACGGGAATCATCGTCGCTTGGCTTAATGATGATGCGGGCTTTACTGTCATCGGCAAACCTCATCGAGCGAATTATACGACGACTGTAAAGTTTCGACCTAATCTCATCGCGGCTCTCTCTCTCTCTCTGAGAGAGAGAGAGAGACGTCGCGAAAATTTCAGGAACTTTGACTTTATCGTATAATTTCGTCTAGGACAATCTGCAGGCGACGGAACCCTCAAGGTTAGCCCTTTATTAAGTCTTCTAGTGCGAGGACAAACATCGGGAATAAGAAGTAACACAAATTTATATCTAAAAAATTATGTATTGGGAGAAAATATTATTCCGTGTGGCAGGAATTTTGACTTTGAGTTAGTCGAGTCGATAATCACTTCGATTATGCTTGGATACGGTTTAATAAAAATTTTCATTATCTTGAAAAGGCTTCGAACCGTATCACTCGACGTCAGTTTTGTTCATAGATGAATTGAAATCGTTTTAATCGTTTCACTGGTCTGAAGCACAGCAGAAGTTATCAAATTATTCCAAATGTTGAATATGAATAACTGATTCAGGTGACTTGACACGATCTCTATAATCGAATTGAAAGAACATCCGATCGAATTCAATCCCCGGGATCGGAAAATTAGAAGGTTACGATTTCTGGCACATGTGGAGCATCGCACGCTGTGTAACTTCCACTAGCAAACCAGGTCCTTGATATCGATTGGTTGAAGGATACACGGCGAGAAGTGGAGATGAGGCGAAGCTGCGAGGCGAGAGTTGTTGTTGTTTTTGCTGTAATATTTGGCTAAGTTCTCACCTTTAGCCTCGCTCTTTGTTCTCGCCCTTTCTCATCCGGTCCATGTTTTCGGAGGGGTGGTTTCATCACACTTTCACGAAACCGCGGCGTCTGATTTTTCCCGAATATTTTTTCCCCAACTACGGTGACCTTCGTACGACGTCTAATCCGAGTCTCGCGGCACGATTTAGGCTGCGTAGCTTTCTTTCTTTGTTTGGTGGGCAAAAGAAGTGGAAGGAGGGTAAGAAGAAAGTGCGAAAAAAGGGATGAGAACCTGGACACCAGCCGCCGACCTGCCCAACAAAAGAATTACGACACCCAAACTTCAGACGAGGTGATAACGTGCCGCGTCTCTTGGTTACGAAATAAGGACGAAGACTGAGAAAAAATTTTGGAAAAAAGCTGAGACTGTCTCCCGAATCATTGTTTCGTCGTGCTGGCCTGTCACGCGTCTTTGGGATTATATTTATACAAAACACCTCGTGCGAGATATTGTTTAAAAGTTTCAAGTTCAATATGACATTATTCGCCAATCAGTCTTTGATTGAATTTTGAGGGCGGGAAAATTCCGTCGGTAAATTAGAGCTCGTTGTTGACCGTGGTGATTGACTTGCTGGTACATTCGTGTCTTGATTGCGTCAATAGTTTGCATGTAACGTAGTATGCAGGCGAAAATTTCTGCAAGCTCTCAAAAGCTCGGCCTTAATTCGGCTCGCAGTCCTGAAACGGTCGGTGATTGGCCATTCAAAGCCTCTCTGGCAGTTCAGAATCGCCAGGAAACCCTTCGAGGGGTTAGCAAATCGTTATTCCGTGTAAGATAATGAGTCGGAAGTAGTGCGAGTCGCGCTTTCGTCAGACGCAGCCAGTTTCGACTTTGCGTCTATCCGGAAGAAGCTGAAGAACATAAAAGGCATAAACGAAAAAAATCACTCTTCTTTATAACACAGGGATAGAATACCAAAAACGCGATGCTTTTAGGAACGCGTACGCGGTTATACATCGTAAAATAAAATTCCGCTCTCAAAATGAAACCAAAACTTTTGACGTCACACCGCATATTGTTTTTTTCTTCTTCTTTTTACTTTTGCTTTTACCAGACTCGTACGTTACACTTTATCTTACGCCGGATGTTCGTGTGTTTTTCCGGAAGCATTGTGTTTCAGGAAAGATAACTTAAAAAATTTGAAAAACTTGATGTTGCTCTTGTTTTTATTTTTTTATAATTTTTCTCGTCTTGTCTTGATCATATCGTAAAAAGAGTTTGAAAAACCAGTTTCAAGAATTCCTGCAATTTATAGGATTAGGCCTTAGATACTTTTTCTGTGTGTTCGAAGCGATTTTTCTTCGTGAAAACTTATTACATAATACCGATAATTCTGCCGTTGAAAAATTCGCCCAGACATTTTTGAAGAAAGCTTCACAGACTCGTTTATATACTCCGGCTGTTTTTTAACCTCTCAACTGGTGATAAACGATCGTTCAATTCCATATTCCGGTGAAATCGTTTTATTATTCTCTAGAGGATGGGTAAAAGAATAAGAAGAATAAGAAGAAGACGAAGAAGAATAAGACGAAGAAGATGACCACCGTCCTTATAGAACAAGCAATCATCGCATCGGCAGTGCCTAGTTCGCGGTTCCGCAGGTTGGAAGGGTTGGTTTCCTATTTCCCAGGCGCCTCTGGTACACTCTTGTTAAATATTTATGAGGAGCGAGTTTCGGCAAAGTGAAACAACCGCTTCGCAGAGCAACAACGGTACCCGAACACTACGTGACCCCTGGAACTGCGGACTCGGCATACCTCAAAAGCTCGAAAAGGGTCGTCTGCATCCATTTAGTTGCATCTCGTTCCACGTTTTAATCCTAATGCAGCCGAGAGGCTGCAACGTCATTCGAATAACAATACCGCACTTGTCTGTCCCTTTTGTTTAACCGCGCAGCGCGTTTCAGCTGAACTTAATCAGATAACGATACTTTGTATTTCCCACAGAAATCTTCAGTCTCATATCATCTTTATACGATAATTTTTCAACTCTTAGAGTTTTTCTCAAAGCAAATCATTTTGTGATTAAAATTAGACTGTCAGGACTTTTTTAATACGATGATTTTGTTTGTTGAATTATATCTTAGTTCCCAGATTGTTTCTCGTTTAGAAACAGACATTCTGACAAACGATCTGGACAATTTAGTGAATCCTCAGTGATTGAGGTCAGATCGAATATCGATTCGGTATAAATGAATCCCGGTACCGGAAAAAAAACCCAAAAAAAAAAACACTCAATTTGTAGCGAATCATTTTTTGATTTACAGGCAAAGTTTCAATGTCAATAAGATTTCGTTTGTCGGAACGAAATATTCAATTGTGCCAACCGCGGGTACGGTAAGATATTTCATTTTCCGAATCATATTTGTGGATCGCAATTAGTGCAGTGCGTAAGTAATTTATCCCCAGCAACCGAGAACGAACGTGCACGTCGAACGTGTGTCACGCGAATAACGGTGTCGGTGTGTTTATCTGTTGCAGAGATCGTCGAGGGTGTACGAAGGGGTGGCGGATCGCCCCTGCGACCGTCGATCGACGAGGCGGCGGTGGAAGAAGAGGTGAGTAAATTGATTCTTGAATGAAAATGAAAAAGGGAGGAAAAACAGAAATTGAAAAATTTTTGTTTTTCTTTTTTTTCTTTTTTTCTACATGGAATTCGATGACTGTTTCAGGTTGCAACGCTGATGCGACGCTGCTGGGCACAAGACGCTGCTGACAGGCCAGACTTTCCGGCGTTGAAGCAGACGATTCGCAAAATCAACAAGTGAGTCGAATCTCTCATTCTTCTTTTCTTCCCATCGCATTTCGGTTTCTCCCACTCCCTGAGCAAACGTTCGTGGCTAAGATTAAACTTTCCCTTTGCCTTTCCCTTTCTCTTTCCCTTTGCCTTTGACTTTGCCTTTGCCAGATATTGTACGTCTCGTCCTTGCTTTCATGCAGGCGATTCATATTTCAACCATTATATTAACGCTCGATCAGCTACGTGCAAAAATTGAACGAGCCGAATGTGGTGCAGAAAAATTTATCGGGAACGTTGATTAAAATAGGTATATATAAAATCTTGCAGTATTTTTTTATGTTAAATCTTTCGGTTTCTTCTCACTGTTTTTTTTTCTTTTATTTTCGTTCTCTTGTTCTTCTTCGTCTTACTTTTCATCTCTTATTTTTATTTCTGGTTGTATTCGGATTACACAATTCATTGGGTTCGATAATAGGGGTAGTGAAGGAAAAAATTGAGACCAATAGTAATGAATACAATCGTATTTCTGTCTTTGTAATTTTTTCGGCTGTAGAGCTAACGCCCGGTTTTGATTGAAGTCTTTCATCCGGAGCTCTGTCAATAGATTTTTCAATGTCAGGCACGCCTCAATCTGCGGTGAAAGCTTCATTCTACGCACGTCCATCATTCTCCGAAATTCCCGAAATTCCACTTTTACTGTTAACCTGTTTTTTATCGCTCTCGAAAATCAAACCGTTCGCGTTCTCTCTAAAAACGACCGAAAAAAGGTCAATTGAACCGCCCACCAGTCGTGTGTAAAAATCTCGATGTTTCAAAGTCACAACATAACGTAAAAAAAAAAGAGAAAAAAAAATTAAAAAAAATTGGAGAAAGAAACATAGTTTCCCAAAAGCAAAAGACCGGCGCCTCTAGAAAATTTTTCTCATTCAATTTCTCGGGACTTGAGAGCTGTATTCAGAGACTGGAGAGTCATAATAATCTTCGTATAACCAAACCCAACATAAAACGACAAAGTTGTGAAATTGTCAAGATTTTCTCGCTCAAACGAGGTACGACTCTGCTCATAATGAATTCACTTTTAACGCCTAATACAAAAGAGTAAGAAGTTTAAATCTTATAGAAAGCGGCGCTGATTATAAGTGCCCGAATGAATATAATTACCGTTGTTAATAGCTGTACTTGAGGGTACCAGAAAGTAAAAGGGGTATTATTCTACCCTGACAATAAACGGAAAGTACTTATCGAAGAATTTAATGCCACCTCAGTTCGCAGCGTTATAAAATCACAATTATACAAGATTCTAGAACTATAAACGGCAACGTAAACGCAACTTCTTCTAGTATCCATACTGCATTTATTTTATTTTATTTTTTTTATTTTTTAACTTTTTTTCCGACTACCTCGTCTCTTCTTTTACCTCCGTAATGACTTTCCCATTGTATCAAATAATAATTCCACCGGAATTGTTGTACATGTGTCGTAACAACGCATTTATCGTTACAATGGGGGAGTGGAAGTAGAAGGGAGCAGTAATTTCTGCTGAAAAGAGGTCAAAGTTCACAGGTCAAAGGTCGAAAGCAGACTCGAGGCTTGTACTCTATCCTTTGCTCTCGGAAAATCTTGCGGTGCAGATTTGTCGGCATTTATATAGATTAGATGGCTATCTATATGTATTGTGGATTATATGTCCGACGCGCGTTCACGAGTCTCAAGACCGACATCAAATTTATCTACCCTGAATATACCATAGACTATACGTACAGGGTATAATGACCGCCATAGAAGTTATGTCCTCCGTGTATTAGTTACATGAGAGAAGAACCAGTGGTGAAGTTCTTGTGCAGAAAGGTTTCGGATAACGGACAACATGAAGTTCTTCAATCGGTCGACTGAATGGGTGGTTATGTTTTATGAGAAGCGTTTGAAAGAGAGAGAGAGAGAGAGAGAGAGAGAGAGGGATAAGCTGCATGAATTCAACCCCTCGATCCCATAAATTTAAATGTTCTAGAAGCTCTAAATTCGTCCCTTGATAATCGTCGACTTTGAACAAAGGGTGGATAAAATAATCGTAAGGATTCTTTTGAAATAGTGCAAGGACTTGGCAATTGATTTTGTCAGTAAAGTTTTGCGGCATTGTTGGAACAGTTTTTTTAAAATTCTAATTGTATATGAGAGAAAACGAGAGAGATGAGCACATTTGATTCGTGACTTGATTGTCTGGGGAAGAAGATCCGAGGTTTTGTTGTCGATTCGTCGAACGTATCCTTGCGCACATCGAATCCTTTTAGCCTTGGCAAAACTTGCGAGATATCGCGGAGGTGTAAGAGACAGAAATCTTGACGAGGCGGTAGATACTTTCAGCTCAACTTCCCCCGGCCATCAGATTCAGCATCTCGGCAATTGCCGGGGCTAACGAACCCGAGGTCCTGACTGGAGGAGGAGGCCGATATACGCCCTTGAAAAACCCTCAGGATTTCACCTCTCCCGGTCTTCTCTTCAGAGCCCTGATTCAACGCACGTGTGTGCGCTTTGCCGAATGTTGGATTGATTTTCCAAGAGCTCAACTCCCTAATCCTCCTGACACTGAAAGGCAATTTTGGAAGCGGACGCTACAGTTCGACTAATTACCCCGCGGACTACGTTCTACGGAATAATAGAGGCGCCTCGTGCCACCCTGAAAGGCTGGATACGTTCCTGAGTATCTGGGGCGATTACATTAACTTGATTGGCTCGTCGACTCCCATACCCCATGCAGCCGAATGATGTGTTCCGAGTCTCTGGCTAACGAACGTGTCCCTCAACAATTTCCATGTACTTCATACTCTGAATCAATTAATGCCACTGCAAACATACCGAACGAATCTCGTTTCATTGCGGAAACACACAAACGAGATGAACTTCAGGCATTCTGTAACTCGCTTAAATATGCTCGTCCCTCATCAGCGAGTAACGTTCCAAGCAATACAATACATGGAAACGTACAAGCGGCCAGTCAAGAAGACACTTTTTCTATTTTTATGGTCAGGTATTAACCCCACTTCGAAAAAAGTACTCGAACCTTTGTTTTCACTTGTTCATTCAACAAACCAGAACAAATCCAAGAACCAGATGTTGAGGCATTCTTTAATAGTTACTAATTCCTGTTATTGCTCGTTCATTTCGATCCTTCTGTTGGAATCGGTATCAACCCAAATGCAGTCAGCCGTCATTCCCCCAGAGACTTGTTAATACGTATGTCAATTCAGAGAACAGATGCTTGGTTTATTCGACGTGGCGAGCGAATTGAATTGGTGACTTTTATCGTTCGACGTTATCCAAGTGGCTCCTCTTTGACACTATTCTTCTTGACTTTTGCCATCGTTTCATTTCGACTCGATGTTTCAAGAGGGATAGCTGCTGCTGGTAGCAGGTGAAAAGAAGCGACGACTTCCCTCCGAGTCAAGTCAATACACTCCAGTACATATGTACTACACTCGGTTGTACGTGTTCGAGAACGACTTTGGACTCTTTTCACTGTCCGCGTCACGTACTCAGCCTCGTCTCAATTCTACGGTTAATCAGCTCCTCCTCACCTCTATTTTTCTTTTTCTTCCTCCTTCCACCCTTCATTCCTCGGGTAGTGTTATTGCTATCGTCCCTGCCGCCGAGCGCTGCCACCTATAAGTCGGCTTTATATCTCACCCCGTTAGCGAGCTCGTATTATTTCTTGTTTCACGAAATTTAGGGGGGAATTAGGGCCCTGCGACATCCCGTAAACCCGGGCTTCGTGACGTGACCCTGCTAACGCTTTATTCAGAATAATGTTCAATTATCATCAGCTGCTCGTGGAGGCTTCTGGCCATTGCCGCTTACTCTAGACGTGTATTCTGACCACGCGGTATATTTATTTATCTCTTTTTATCCCCCCGGCTCTTTCTCTTCTTTCTCTTCTCTTTCTTCTTCTTCTTCTGCTGCTTCAGCTTCTCCCACTTTTTGGGAAAACTTGCGCCTC
This sequence comes from Diprion similis, assembly GCF_021155765.1. NCBI lineage: Eukaryota > Metazoa > Arthropoda > Insecta > Hymenoptera > Diprionidae > Diprion > Diprion similis. The sequence continues at coordinate 13,906,158 of NC_060116.1, read as the reverse complement.
GTTAATAAGAAACTCTTCTGGCTCGCACACCTGAGCGCAATTTTATTCACCGGAAATTGCTTGCTTCCTTTCAAATCTGATCTCTTATACTATATATTGTATGGAATACGTATATACGCCAAGTTTCGCGAGAATTATTACCGCCACTCGTATCACATATATACACTCGCATAAAATTTATATTAATTTTTGTTTAGATTCTTTTTCTTCTTTGTTATCACAGACTGCCTTATATTTCAAGGAAAAACATACGTGATATCTGAGATAAATGTTGCGACACGGTTTACTCGTGTAAAAATTATATTACGCTGTGGAGAAGAAATAATAAAAAATTCCCAGGTTATGATGTTATCGTTTGTATACCCACAGTGTACGTATATTGCGTAAATCTCATATTCATAACAGTTTATCTCACATTTCGTTCACGTTCGCGTGTTGATGATCCGCAAGAGATTACCAACTTTTCTTGTTTTTTCCTTACCCGCATTTTTGCCTTGATGACTTCAGGTTTCCAGCCCCTTTTTTCCTCCTTACCACTCCACCCCAATTCCTGCAGAGCTGTTGAAATTCGTCAACTTAATTTAATTGCTCGAAGCCTAATAGCGACGCCTACACACCGTTTGTTCTCTTCATCTTATACACGATACGCGTGTTAAAGTTGCAGAGCTTGATCCACGCGACGATAATTACATTCAGCCGGGCTACGTGAAGCGGCTAAATTTCAACTGTCACGTCACGACACATCATAATTTCGTGGGTTGAATCCCGCAGGACTTTCAGTTCCGCCGACGAAGCTCCGCACAGAAGCACAACCAAACCGCGCGCGTTCGCGCCACGATTGAAAATGGGTCACCGGCTGATTGGGATTGATTGAAAATCGCCATGTTCGAGTCGACAAATTTTATGTACGTGTATAAACTCTCTCTCCCTCTCTCTTTCCCTCTTTCCCTCACCATTTCTCTTTCATTTCGACGACGCCTCTCGTGACAGTCCAATCGCCTGGGATCAAATCGTTTTAGTTCTTTACTTCGGAGTTAACTCGGAGAAAATTCTCCCTCGATTCCCAGATCGAGTTGTTCACTACGAATATCCAAACGCGGCACGTTGACAGTTCGCATGAAGGCGTTGGACACATCAAAGTAACCTGACTCTACGCACGAACGCGTCATCCCTGTTGGAGTTGCGTTTCTACAGCAAAAAATCAATGCTTTCCACCAATCGCAACCAAGGCGGTCCTCATGGTGGTTCCCAACTTACACTCATAAACACGATGGCAACATACCAGACATCATTTTTCCTCCTGATCCTGACAACGACCACTTTTCTACTTTCGGTATCAAACGGTAATCCTCACGATCGAATGAACTCATTGCACGTTGTATTCAAGTATGCTGAACACAGCTGAAAGTTTTCTAAATCTGCTTATGCCAAGATACTTGGACAGAATATACAAACGCTTGCGTGTATTCTCACAACGCAACAAAGTACAAGGTGATGAACCAAACGTGAGTTCAACTTTTACTCGATCTTCTGCTACCACACTGTGGATATTTCTTTTGTATCCTGAGGTATTGCCAAGTGGGCAAATAACTGCTACCATCATTTCGTGAACTGTAAAGCCAAACCAGTCACTGAACATGCATACAGAAACTCGTAATAGACTCAGGTGACATCATTCATCGCCATCAAAGTGTTCCCAATCCCACATAGCAATGTACTGTTGATTTTCAAAACTGACTATCGAAGTTCAAAGTTCTTATGCTACACGTCAGCGACTGTATTTGAGTTCATATTCCCTTCATCCAACGACAAATACATGCGTCATTGGCACATACGAAGGTGCAACAAGTCATATCGCTTCAGTGACCTTCGTCTTTCAGAGAAAGCAGAATGTAACGTCGTCGTCGCCTTGGACTTGAAGTGTATAGCATTCTCTTGCGTCACGAGTCCTGCACAATGTGCCAGACTGAAGTCAGATGACCCGAGGAAAGGAGGGCTCCACGTAGTGCGGCATAATGTAATACGTGCTCGATTCCATCTGCCACAAGTCGCTGGGTAGGATGAAGCTCCTCGTGAGTGAGGGTATTGATCGGTTCCTGGATCGAGGAGTCCACTGCCCACGATGTCCGTCTTTCAACGAAACTGGAAACTTTCTTTCCCGGAATCGTTTCTGCGATTGACAGCTCCGGATCGAGTAACCTCTTACATGTCTCGCTGCTACCTGTTTGCGACACACAACTTCCACACATCCGATAACGTAACAGCTTCACGTTACTACACATACTGCAATGGTTCTCGGGCGTGGCGCAAGCTTACTCTCTGGCCCTTTGTTTCCCGTTTCAATCGTCCAGGTAATCAATATGTACCTGTGTGCAGTTGCATCAGTGCCGAGGTATAACATGCCAGACGCTTCCATTCCATTTGCATGAAGCTGTCAACCGGCTTTTGCGAAATTCCACTTCCACTATAGCTGCGCTCCTATGACAGACTGCAACCGGCTGTGCAGGAGCCTCGAGGTATTCAACGGTGACCCGAAATCCTCTCTATGGTCCACACACGCCATCTCCATCCTCCTCACATCACTGCTTCAGCCACTTCATCTGCACTCGCACACTGCATCTACGTACAGACTTGATACGCGTGGCCATTGATTATGTATACACGTACTGCATACTCCAGACGACGCGGATCGCTGTCTTCTGCCGTTTTCAGGCGTGGGATATTCGGCTGAACGAACGAGGCGTATATTTCAGCGTCTTTAATTTTTTTGCCCGCACCCTGGATCTCTAATCTTCAACCGCTACGCGTGCAGGGGATGTTTCTCAGTGTGTCTGTGGAACATCAATCGTAAACTCGACCTCCGATTCTGGGTTTAGAGTGGAAAAAGAGCAGCGGACAAATCACCCGGATGCATCGATCGCGTCGTTTTCCTTCCCGTTCACTCTTCGTCCAGTTCTCGGTATACGTGCTCGACAATATCCGGTATCCGATGTCCCGGCGAGTCTCCTCGAGGAGGTCTGGGACACCCGAGAATCAAGGAGACACTTTGTCCCGTCAACGATGCAGCTTGAAATGATCGATACCCAACTACAGTCCGTTCGCAAATAACAATTTTTACTTTTGGCCGTTTCTCGACCTTCGAGATGTGTGTGTGACGGAAGATTCGAGCTGCGTTTATCTCTCTCTATCTCTCTCTTTCTCTTTTTCCTGACATACTGCTTTGACGTACGGTTTGCAAAAGTTGGAGTTATACTCGAGGGATACACTGACGCCTGTGGAAGTTTCGCTGATTCGCAAAGGAGTCGCGTATATCTTCCCGAGACTAGCATCTGTCGCCGATTTCTTTCTAATCCGCATGCTGCACGTGCCTCGTATTTTCCCCGTATTTCTTTTTCTCTCATTCTCTATCTATCTTCATCTCTTAAACTCTTCCTCAGTCGAATCCTTTCCTCCGACTTCGACAAGGCTGAGCTGCTGTAAGACTCCGAGAGAAATCCACGGATAGAAGAAATCGGAAAACTCCCGTTGATTCAAGCATGCAGTCCAATTAATTGGTAAATTCGCTTTTGCACATGCTTGGCACATGTACTCACCGAAATATTGCTCCGTTATTCGTATATTTCTGCGCTCTTGATACACTGTCATGAAACTATACAAATACATCATATATTAGAGTGGTCGTTGAATGGTTTTTGGTTTTAATTTTTAGTTTGATGGTCATAGATCAGCTTTAAGTGTAAATAAAAATTAATTTATAATTTTGTCAAATTTTCAATTCGAGCCCTGAGGCTCTGAATGAAATGGAATTCTCCGCAGATCTTCTTCCTATACAATCGCAAATAACGACGATTCAAAATTCAACGAAGATTAAAAAAAGTATAAAATACGACGTTATGTAGTTTGAAAAATGATGGAAAAATAATATACCAAATTAGAAAAACAATTTTTTCTACATCTCGAACCGATTTCTGATATCATCCTGTAATACTCGGTCTGCTCGCGACGTCGAAATTGGCGTTGTTACTCGTTGTACCTAGGTTAAAACCGTGTCTCCGCGACGGCAAGCGATTTGAAAAACCTTCCAATGCACGTGACGCGTATATCGTAGACTCGAGACCGTATCCCACCTGATCTAGGCCGTATATAACCGTTCCCACTTGATAGAATTGGGTGGGCAATTAATCGCGGTGGGTCGTTGAGGATTCGAGAGTATCTCTGCTTGATTAATATACCGACTGACGTAAATGCATGCCGCCGTTACCTACGTGCGACCGGGTATCCGCAACACGCCGAGCTTCGCCTAGAGTGGGTGCGAGTGGGTGCAGGACCGAGGCACTCAAGTCGGCCAGTATTGGATTTCCATAAAGTCACGGCCTCCCGTAAATAATAATGAAACAGAGAACCTGTCGTAAATCAGTGTGTTACGCCGTCAAGTGCCGAATGCGGCGGCGAGACGGACGTTCGTTTCGCCGCGTTCTTATCATCGTCGCAGCCTGACGTTGAACGTCCGATGGTTGAATATTAGCGATAATAATTGACGGACCTTAGAGAACAGGTGCGAAAGAAAGGGAAGAAAAATAAAAATGCATGCCTTGGTTTACGGCTGAACGAATTGTTTTGGCTTTGTGGTTTTTTTTTTTTTTTTTGGGGGGGGGGGGGGGGCTTTGTCTAAACCAAGTTTATATGTGTAGATAGATATAATAGGTGCGCTGTTTTACGGCATGGGTATAAAAGTTTTATTATTATATGAATCGTAAATTGAGAGGTGCGTGTGTGTGTGTGTGTGTGTGTGTGTGTTTTGTATACAGCATTTGTATGTATTGAGTATGATTGACTGTACAATTTTTATAATACCATCGAGAATTATACAGACTATAACGTGGCTCTCGGCGATGCGGTTTTATAAACGCGATTTCTATGCCTTTTCAACGTTTTCTTTACATTCGTTCATTCATTCATTCATTCATTCGTTTATTCGATGTTCGTTCCCTCATTTCTTCCCCCTCGTTGAGCAAACCTTGGAAAATCAGTCGTCGGCCTTGTTTCGGCTCGTTCAATCGCCGAGCCTCTGCTATTATAAAAATATCCCCCACGTGTAAGGGTAGTTTTTTTAATCTTTGTTTTTACTTGTACTTGAAATTCAATTTCAATTCGAATCCATATTACCTACTCAGTGAACTCACGAAGCGGAGTCCGGTGAGTCGGGTGCATGGAATTTAAAATGATACATATCTTATATCTCGGTCATCTATGAATATGTATACATACACGCACGTTTCACGGTTCTTTCTAATCAGCTTGCTAACCTCCGTTTTTTAACTTGTGTTTTTTATTTTTTTCATTTTTTCTCCTTCGCACGCGGTTCGTTCATTGTTTATGTATGGACGGTATATTTTTTCATCCACACGGCAATTAGGATGAATAATTTATCGCACGAAGGTGTGCGTGTCGCACAATTCTTTCACACATCGTTACAAATCACCGGCGCCATATTGTATGGATATATTATATTACACATGCACACACACACACTTATATGCTGTACTCTGGATTATAAAGTGTAAAGCGATGCAGCGGCGCTCACGTATATTCATATACATACATGTGTAAATAGGCAAATAGGGCATATAACACAATTTCCGATACCGGTAGGTACAAAACGGCAGAGTGGATCTGGTATTATTCCAGGAACTCGAGGATCGTATAAATGTTGATATTGGAATTGGAATAGTATTGAGCCACTTCTAAACTGGATCGTCAGTCTGCTCCCCTGCATGGTTGGCAATGGCATCAAGCCTGTTGTTTAATGGGGTAAATTTCTCTTCGACAATTCAGTCGAGGGTGAATATTTTTTTCACCCTCCTCCTTTTTTTTTCTCTTTCTTTTTCCGCAACCCCGAATGACTATATTAACCCCGTTAAATTATATTCAACCAAGAATATCGGTCATGGTGTTTCGTAGAATGATCCGTGTAAATGTTAAATTATTTGCACAGGCGAGAATCATTTCTTTTCCTCAAACAAGTTACACGATTATCAATGAATATTATTCTCGCAAATTTGAAACCTGACGTATTTTTCAATTCGTTAATTTTCGGGCCTTGATTATATCGTTCCCCCGCGGCTGTTTCTCGCGAAGTAAGACCATGTACTTAAAACTCTTAACATTCGAAACGTAACTCTTGACGATGATGCGAAACGGCAGTATAAAAACGCGGAGATACTACCCAGCCAATTATTAACTTGTATGCAATCTTCCCTCCAACTTTCACAAACTCTCGTTGCACCCGTATTCCCACGTAATATTTCCCGGGGGATGGGAAAACCGGAAAGACTTGATGTCCCGCGGGAGAAAGACTCCTCGTATAGGTATACAAATTCAATTTTTATACATACTCGTTGGATTGTTTTTTTGCAAAAAAATGAAAAAGAAAAGAAAACGAAACGTTAGATAGAGATAACGGATAAAAAATAATATCACGGTTGATAAATCGTCGGGAGAATTCCCCGGCCAACTGTAACATCTCGTATTTGTTTCCATAATTTATATTAGGTAGTATAATCTCGACTAGCGACTCACCCCATACGTAGCTGTTATTATTCATTTATTATATCAGCTAGACGTGCGGGGTTTCGGGCTGTGTGTCTTTTACTCTGAATTCACTCCGCGAAGCTCAAGAAAGTAGAAAATTAATCAAATCGATACAGCTGGAGAGGAGGGCGAAAGAGAAAATTAAATAACAAACAAATTTATTGTTTGTTTTTTTTTTTTGTTTTTGCATTTATTCAACTCCCGGATAAAGAATATACTCCCTCGTTATATGATGGGAAATCGTGTTGTATTTCGAGGGTCAAAAGATACACGATCATGAACAAAATCCTCCCTAATTTAGTTACTGTCACGTTGTTTGGATTATTCCATATAATAATTGTTCTTTGTATAAAAAGTAAATATCAGTACCACGGGAAATATTTTTGTTGTTGAATAGATTTTTGTTTTAGTATTCCGTACAGAAAAGGAACGTAGGTACACGTATTCAAGCGAGATTTGAAAAGTTCTTTTGACAGGATTTCAGAATGCCAACGAAAAGAGAAAGAAAAGAAACAAATTTTCCTCTCATCACGTAGGAGGGTAAATTTAATTTTTTCTCCGTAGGAGTACTCTTTTCTCTTGCTTGTCAAGGAGGGAAGTTGGAAAGGCGTCGTTTATCCAAAGCAGATGTTAATTGCTTGGCAAGAAATATCTAATTAAAAAACATGCCGAAAAATGAGACTACATCGCGTTCGAAATAAAGTTTCATTTCAACCCCATCGTGTAACTAACATCTTTACAGAAATATTAATCAGCGTTATCTATCCGTTGATACATCTCATTTCTAGATTTCTAGTAAGAAAATTGAAATGTCCCACGTATTATATCGTCAAGAGTTTAATAGCCGCGGGCGGAATCGAGGAATGGACGATATATCTCGCTGTTGCGGACATTTACGGGGCAGCTCTTGATTTGCAAACGTAGACTGCAGCTGCGATATCGCGGAAACGTTGGTTAGTCTCGCTTATTTTTAAAGCCCTCTCGGGACCATTCACCGAAAGCAGGACTCCTCGTCCTGGCCCGACGCTCCATGCGCCTCTAGAGGATCCCTCCTGCTGACCCTTTACGGCGCCGAAACGTCGCTCGAACCTCCGTCGTAATTGGATACGACGATTCAACCGCCGGGTTATTTGTCCGTTTGATACATCGGAAGGCTGCTCGCGGTGCCGATGTTAGAAAAAACCGGGGGAATGAATAAAACAAATCTTCGGACATATCAATTCTTGTAATGGGACATTACGGGTCGACGCTTCACTCCAGGTTTAATCATACGGAACATCTGTGTTCTTTCTTGTCGAGAATTAACACACTCGGATTTGTTTCAATCACATTTTTGGACGTTTTTTTTTTTTACACGGAATTCAAATTAATGATGAAAATTCGTTAACATTGATTTAGAGTCATTTATGTTCATTTATATCTATTCTTGTCATGTGACTCTCGTTTACTGCCAATTTGATACTACTGATTAATCTCAATGATTTCCAGTGATTTTCGAAGCGGACTGTGTCAACGAAGATTGCTAAAGATCACTAGAAATCAGTTGAAATTGTTGAAGATTAATCGGTAAACTGAAAATCACAGAAAACACCGGATGAGATGTAAATTATTTAGATCTTTTAAAGGATTTCTACATATATTATATACTTCGTTAATTATTATTGAGCCAAGGCTCGGGTGTTTGACGGCTCTTAACGTATTGATATTACACGTGAAACTGTTGCGAGTTTTGTTAATACCTGAGCAGAACGCAGCCCTTCTATCCTGTAGGTGAAAATCTTTGAAGTCAGTAATTTTCGCTGATCAAATTTCACTGGGAAAATGGGCTTACAACAGTCTCGAAACACCTTGTTTCAACTTCGCTTTGATCAACCCTGCAAGCAATCTTCCTACCCTCCGTTGCTCGCGTGTTACGTATATCATATATAATTTATACCTATATAGCGTACAATAACGCGCATCGACGAATGACTTATTATATCAAAAACCGGAAGAATTCTCGTCGACAAACTTTGGCATTTGATTATGTATCCATCTTTGATCGCTCACTAGATTTCCGTCGTCAATTCCGGTCTCGTTTTTCTCCCTTCCTTCGCCCTCCTCGAAAGAGAAACGTGGCAAACGGTAACTAAAAGCATCGTTAAGGGTAAAACACACAAGTTTCATTTAAATTTTCATCCCGCGTAACGAGCATTCCACGTCTTTTTTGTTGTACCTCGAGACTCATAGTTTAACCACATCTAGGCTTAAACAATTCAAACGTTCATCTTTGTCCCGTTTGTGCGGAGAAATTTTTTGCGACAAATTCGCTCCGGCATGCATCCCAACATAGTCGCTGAATTCTCGCAGCAGCTTATTTGCCCACAAAAAAAAAAAAAAAAAAAAGAAGAAGAATAAAATCTGCACCGCTGTCTAAATACACTTTTTCTTTGCGTCCCGCTTTGTCAGCGAAATTCAACTTTTTTTCTATACGTTTCTGAAATCGCAAACTTCTAGCTTGTTACAAAACTCAAACATCCCACCGTACCGTGCGAATCACGTTACACGCATATCAAGATCGAATTATAAAGTTACGGCAAAGTTCGGAACTGATCACCAGGTTCTAGAATTCTGAAAATTTTTTATCATTCCTTTTTTGTACTTCAAAAATCACTTCGAACCGTTTCATTTCTCCGAGTTGCTTCACACTTTTTACAGTCAATCCATAATTCCAATTATTGCATGAACAGATTTTTTTCCAATGAATATATCCACACAGCGTTGAATAGGATTTTTCTTTTGAAACCGAGAAAATCGTACCGTCAAAGGTAATTCAAGAGGACGAGCTCGGCATCCTCAGCAACGTTCGACGGGAGCCGCAGTAGTCGAGCCGAGCGTCGGGTCAGGCAGACGGCAGTAGTAAATCCGCTTTGATCAGACGACGGGAATCGCGTCTGACCGAGTCGAAGCCGCACTACTCGCCACACGCTGAATTCTCAGGAGTTGTTTCGGTGACCAAACGATGGCGGGGGGGGGGGGGGGGGGGGCTAAATAAGGGACGTGACGAAGCGTCGAAACCGTGACTTCAATCGGCAAACTAGCGGCGTGATGAGATAATTCGGAAGCGAGTCGCGTCGCAAAGCGCAACATTATTTATCCTTATTCGTGTTGACTGGGAAGGATTTTTATTATCCGTACAAGAAAAAGGGAGGAAAACGGAGGAAATTGTTTGGTCGCGGTTTTCCTCGCGCCAAGGGTGTTTTTTTTTTCTCCTTCTCTCTCTTTTTTCTCGCAACCCCTCTTCTTTTGAGGTCGATTTCTTTTTCCTCCTTGCTGACGTTCGCGCTTCTTCCTGTTTCTGCAACGACTTCTTTCCTACCCCATTCAACCGAAATCACGATCTTCATCCGGGGAACGAGGCGATGTGCTCTCGTGCTTTCGAGCCGATTCGTCGACGCCGTTTAACGATAAGCGCCAGCCGCGACCAGTTCGGACACTGACGGAGGCCGTAAAGCCTTCGTCCAATTTCCGCGTCGCGTTATTCAGCCTGTACCGACGAATATGCCGCACAGCTATTACATCCCCTCGTGAAAATACGTCTATGCGTGCTATATATATCAGGAATTTTGTCTCATCCTCTATCGCAAAACGCAATTTATTTAACACGTACATATGCAGTTGACTGAGAGGATATCCCCTTTAAAAAATTATGTGTAGACTAGAAAAAGGTTTCGTCGAGAATTTTTTTATTTTTTATTTTTATCTTTCGTTTTTTCTTCCAGTGCTCTCAGTATCCGCGAAGCGAACGTTAATTGGTTTTGTTATCCGTAGTTCGTTCCTGAGTCCTTTCGCAGAAACACCACTCCTAAAGTTGAACGCATTCGGAGTAGGTACGTCGGGGAAAAGTTTTTTCCTCCAATCCCGTCGCTTTCAGCTTTCCTATACATGTAGGTACGATGTGTAACGAGGCATCATACGAGATGTCCCACTTATTCGTTGTACATACAACTTACGCATCGTCTATGTATGTATATACATACAATCATAAACGTATAAGTATATACAGGTATACACGGCTGCGTTTACGAGCGTCAGACGAGCCTAGCGGACGCCACTTGACCCCTGATATTTCCTCGCTTTTCTCTACTCGATAACGAGAGCCAGCTGCGTCATCCATGTGGGCCGCAGGCGAAACTTGAAATTCAATTCGATTCGATTCGATTCTCGATTTCTTCCTTTTTCACTCCTATTCGATATCAGACCCCGGGGCCTTATGTAGCCATGGAAATCCATGGCCGTCTCTGCTCGCCGGCTTTTCTTCGTTGCAGTATACGTTGAAATTTTATACAATCAACCCTGTTAATCAGGGAAAAATATGGTTAGATTCGAAAGGCTTTTTCGAAGTGAGATGAGACGGATTTTTTTTCAATGCTCGTTTACTTCTCGATTCCGCTTTCTTGACCTGTTCTTATTTGTTTTATTTTATTGCCCCTTTTGTGTTGGATAGAAGAAAATCAACGCAGAGAGAAAGAGAAATACCTTTATTTAAGAATGTACTAGAGCGATGAGCCCCCTAAGAACAAATCAGGTGTACAATAAATAGTGTTCTCGATGACGTATATGAAAAGAAAAAAAAAATACATAACAGATATGAATACTTAAAATAAAATATACAATGAATTTGAAGTAAATTGTTTATGCTCAACATCTGTGAATTTGGCACTATCAAACTCATACTACTCTATCAAAATGACTTTGCTGAATGAGAGAGAGACGGTGATTGATTGGGATAAAATTATGTTTCAGAGATTACGAGAGCAGCAATATACTGGACAATCTACTTTCCCGGATGGAGCAGTACGCTAATAACTTAGAGACACTCGTCGAGGAACGGACTGCTGATTATTTCGAAGAGAAACGCAAGTGCGAGGAGCTGCTCTATCAGCTACTCCCGAAGTAAGTACACCGCGCTACACCTAACGTAAGATTATTTTTCAAAAGGAGAAGAAACGATAAAAACATTTAAATGAATAAAACGTCTCGGAATCCCCCTCGCGTTTCAAATTTAAAAATGTCCGCGAATTTGATTTGCAAAAATGTGCAAAGACGCCAACGTTCTTCCTTCGAATGGAATTCGGCTAATCCGAATATGCAGGCTCGTATTTGTAGCTTATCTCGAAAGGTTACATCGACAACAATCAGCAAAGATCTCGACAAATTTTCCACCTCACTCCACCTATTTTCTTACTGTATGCTCGCGTTTTTCCTTCGTTCCCAAGCTCTGGGAAGGCCTCTAGGACTAAAGGTAGGTATCCAGACACAGGCCAGAGATAGAGTCCGGGCATTGCGTCGGGAATCAAAAGAAACGCCAATAATAGCTTCGCGATCCCGGGAATCCCTTTGCGAATCGTGGCCTCGCGGCTCCCTCCGATGCCATTTTCCAGGTGCACGTCATCGGACCGTGAATTCGCCTCGGTTACCTACCTTCGTCGCCATCGGATCCCCGAATATTCCCTCGGCGCTCGAACTATTCACTCAAATATCTGTCGGTTCGATGACAATAATTACAGCCATTTTGTTTCTGCATTCCGCGACTAGAATCGACGGTATGTATATATATAATGATGAAAAATTAAGACTACTAGCTGCTACTAAACTCAAAGAATGTGGATAAAATAATGGAATCGCAGCGTAACTTAAAATGTATGGAAAAATTGAAGAACTCTTTTTTTTCGTTTCGTAGACCGCTCAGTAACGGAGGTTTGTATACAGGATCGATAAATTCTCGATTAATAATTACCTCCGTCTAACTAATTTGCCCGTGAATTACCGCGCGGTTAATTTCTCATCGTCTTACCACCGTAAGGCTACGGGAAATTTATGATTTCATTAGAAGTAAAATGTATGGACGAAGAGACTAAGGGAAGCAGCGTCTCGAGAGGGAGGAAATTTCGATGAAATAAGGTCACGGGTGTTTTACTGATGAATGATTATATCGCTTTTCTTCGAGCGTGGTAGGAAAATTGTGTGTTTTTTTTATGTACTTATTTATCCTTCTTATTCGAACTCTCCGCCAAATCGATCACAGCTAGAAACAAGGAATAGAGGGACGTTCGTGATTCGGATATTGGGCGAAAACACTCGGTGGATCGGTTTAGCACCTTAAAGTACACGATCCATGTCACTTCCAGTTTACACGACTTCCGGCTTTTAGCTACACGTAGCTATATATACATGGTACACCTACTCAGAGATGAACCAACTGAAAATGATTTTTGCGATGCCGTCGGCGTTCCATCGCCGCTCTCCCGGAGGCTGAAAAAAAGGCTGGAACACGTCGGGCGGATAAATTGGAAATCTCCATGGAATATTAAGCAGCAGCAGCAACAGCAGCGGCTAGAATCTAGCTAGTGGCGAATAGCGATATGGATTTATTCTAAGCAGTCACGCCAGCAGCGGAAGATGGCTGTCCGCGGGTTGATAGAACTGAAGTTTTTTCACTCGGGTCGAAAGTGTGTTTTTTTTTTTTTTTTTTTTTCGTTCTTCGTTTCTTCCCTCCAACGGAATTTGAATAACGTACAATTTCCTTCTTCATAATTCATAATCGGGATAAAACTTCTTTCGTACGGTATCGTTATTCGTTGATACCATGATGGAAATCAGAGTTTTTTGATCAATTTTTTTTAAACATCAATCGAACCCTTTTATCGGTATGATCATCACATTTTTATTCTCTTATTCTTCCGGAAGGGAACTCGAAAATCGATTATTCTTGAAGAGGATCAACCTTGCTGCGTCGCGATATAAAACGTGAGATTTTTCGCATCTTGCACAGCCGATTCCCGGGCGAAGGAACCCAAGATTTTGGCGCTATTGTCGCGCGAAGAACGGTCGGAGTTTAAATTTTCATGAAGACGGTAGGAAGCGAGAGAGTTTCAACTTTGAAACGCGGTGGCGGAAGCCCCGTTCCGAGAAGTGCTGATCATTGGTCGATGAATAAACCATGAATTCGCAAGAAGCTAAACCAATCAACTGGGCGCAAATGGTACATGAAATTAGGTCGAATCTACCGCGATAGAGGGCGAACCACCCCTGCATACACACTCGATACGTGCGCGATTCGCGTCGAAAGCTTTCATCTGGATCTCTCTATTTTCTCTGCCGCATTGATCGCGTGTCTATGAAGTTATCTTGAAATTTTCCCGCGAGTGCAACGAATTAATTCCGCAAGAGATTTACTGTAAGATGATCGAAGGGAAAAAATAAAAATAAAAAAAATTAATAGATTAACTAAGGATACGTAATTTGACGGAATCTATTACGAACGTATAGTAGATAAATATTTTATATCTACTGTCAGGAATTTATCTCGGGGAGAAGTCGGCAGACATGTGTAACAAATTTTCCCCTTTTGTGTGTATCTTCCCGAGTAAATATACCCGAGAAAAAGACGATACATGTATATGTATGCCCGCGAAATATGTATGTGACGTAATATCAGCACGCTTCGTGCGTCGTATTGTCTTTGGGACTCGGTGAGTTCACGTTACGGTTTTGAATTTAATGGGATTTTTTTTTCCGTCACACAGGCGAACCCATTTCGCCGGACTCCGAGGATAGCAGACGAATGCGAAATCCGATGGAATCCGGTCCAGTCATCGCAGGATTAATACCTTTTTCTTTTCCACGATTTACTCGCTTTTTCCCTATTCTGTGTCCTTTTGTCCTCTTTTTTTCTCATCCTGCTGCCCGCGTGACTACCCATGAGAATTCAAAATTATCAGTAACCATTTTATCGAGCCAGTTTTTGCTTTAAGGGTATTTAAAAGGGATTAAAGTGTTGCCGAGTTACAAGGGTTTAACAATCGCCTGGAAGTTTGACGTCACGCATTTCGTTATGATGGTTCGATTGCAGTCGCTGGGCAGCTTTGTACAAGTTCTCTGCGTAATCCTCAAAACTAACTTTTTATTCCGCTCACACCGCAACATACTCGACGCGAGCGGCGCACGGCGTCGAGAAACTCAAAAGCCGGGCGTTTGTTAATAAGCTGTACTTCGAAAGGGGAGAAAAAGTAAAAATAGAAGACACGAGTTTTTTGCAAGTACCTACCTACGGACAGACTGTGCCACGTTTGCCGATTCGGACGTAATGAAGGGCTTGAAAGTTTGCTGCGCAGTTCGAAGTTAAGAGCCTTATTGTGCGACCGTAATTCACGGAATAACGTCAGGATTACCTCTCAAAGTTTCGAGTTCTCTGAAAAAGTACGGTTATTTTCGTCAAGTCAAACGTGACGACTGGACGGCTAAAAGAAGGGGGGGGGGGGGGGGATTTGGCTGACAGAAGCGAGATGGAATAGTTCGATCCATCAAAACGGTGCGGTAAAAGCCTCGAGACGAAAAGGATCTGCGGAGCGAAAAATTCTAAGCACCGAGACGTCAATGGTGAAACAGTCACAAGAAGATATTCGAAGCGGATAAATTCGGCGGATCGGTAACCGCGAAGCCTGTGGCTTGCCACGTTTGGCATTGGCAGGTCCTTTGAGGGGTTCCTTCGGTGTTCCAAGTTCGATGGTTTCAAACTCCGAAGATTCGGGCTCCGGGTTCAAAGCCTCGGGAGACTGACAGTTCGCGGAAATTACCCGGAACTTGCCAAATCGAACTGGAAGCCTATACAGACATGCACGATTCGAGGAGTTAGCTGCGAACTTCCAGGATCTATTCATCCACCGATCCACCAGGTGGTAACAAATCGCGTGCATGGATGAATGGATGAATTTGAGGGACGTACGTGCAGTCCTGTTGCACGTTCGCGTCGTTACCTGGGCATGTAGAAACCATTCGTGCAAATTTTCTCGCATGAACACGCGAGGCGAGAACCCCGATCAATCACTGCATCGAGGCAAAGGACTCGCGTACATGTAAGTAACTACAGAGAAGTAGCAGAGTTCGTTCTTTGCTCGGAGATTTCCTCGGCAGGATTTATCCTTCGCGAACGACGAGGGCGGAATATCCTTGCGGAAAAGTTGCAATCCTGTTCCTTGAGCCTCGAATTCAGGGAATCATCAACCTCACTTCCACTAACAATCCTCCTTTTTGACCGCATCAATTTTAACTCTTCCAGATCGGTCGCCTCCCAGCTGATACTCGGTCAGAGTGTCATCGCCGAGACGTACGACCAAGTGACAATATACTTCAGCGATATCGTCGGTTTTACGAGCTTGTCTGCCGAGAGCACGCCGCTGCAGGTCGTGGATCTCCTGAACGATCTGTACACCTGCTTCGACTCGATCATCGAGAACTTCGACGTCTACAAGGTGAGTTTGCACACCTATTTCATCAACGCGTAGCCCCGGAGCCGGGCACTTACAGAGAGGAACGTTCGATCGGCTCCGTTTGTCAACAGCCGACGGGCACTCGAAATGGAAAAGTTGGACCCGGTTGGATCCGAGTTACTTTAGGTTTCCCGATACGCACGTAGATCCACAGACGCCGACGATCTTGGCAGAATTAGTTGAGACGGAGCGAGCCGCGTTATAGGCAACCCGCCATACCCCGCAGCTGCTACTCTCCCAGAACATTTCTCTTTCCCCTTGCAGACTCCGTACAGCCGCAGCCTCATCCTTCTTCAGGCTTCTCATTTTCCTTCCTCTCGTCTTTGTTCTAACCGGAATTCCGCGCTTTATTCCATCAAGCCTCCGCCTAGTCTGCATCCTCCCTCTCATCTGGATAATCTCCGTTGTACCTACTCGCATACTTCACGCGTAGTTTCAAACCTCTCGAAATTCCGGTTAACTTCCCAAGTTCCCTCGGCTTTACCCGATTTTATACGCTACATGTGTTTGTTTTTTTTTTTTTTGGTTTTTTTCGGCGTCGTTTATACGGAAATAAGGCAAATACATGTTTGCAGCTTCGATGAAATTCTAACGCGAATCGAGGACTGCGGAAGCCGATCGAGCGGGAAAACGGAAGCGGTCATGCAAATTGGGGATATGTTCTGGAATTGAACGAGGTTTACGTAAGACTGGAAATATCTGCCGAGACGTATTCACTAGGTATTTTATCAGGCGTGACTAAAATGTTTACAAACAAGGAACGCCGATCGGGGAAAGGGGGGGGGGGGGGAGGGAGGGGAGGCGGTTAAGGTCAAGGTTGAGGGTGAAGGTGAGGATTATAAGCAGTGTTGGATGGTAGCAGATGCGGTATAACCGTATCATAATAATTATTATCGTAACGTAGACTGCAGAGGATGGAGAGAAGTTTCGTCGTTGTTCATCCGTAGGCAGGATAAGTCGACGGTATAACTAATTTTCATCAAAAACTTTTACGAAAGAAGGATGTATGAAAATTTGCATTTCGCACAACGTCGTAGAGAATTGAAATTTAGGTAGCGAGATATTTTCTTTCTCTGTCGCATCTATACCAAGATTATACAACAACGGATCACCCTTAAATCCGTATACAATTATCATAATAATCTTATTTAATCTTATCCAGAAAAATTCTGTACCACGGAATGAATCCTTGCGGATTTTTAGCACGGGTGAAAAAAACTTAGAAAAAAAAAAAAGAATGCAGGACGAAACCGTGACATCGGACTGAAACGCGAATCCCTCTGTTTGCCCGCGTTGTACAGGATTTGAAATCTCTTCTTTAAATACGTCACTAGCGTAAACGGCACGTACCAACACTCACGAATTTGCACTTTTCTCCATTTTTTTCCATCCCGTAAAGGCTCCCTCGATTCGAATACCCCGAAACGGGGAAAAATTATCAGAGACCTTCGGGCTACGCGGACTCTTTGATCGAGAATTATTTATCATGTAGAATGTGACAGACGAGATTTGGGCGAGTGGATTGCCTCCGTCCCTTCCTTTGTGTCTCCGCAGTGTGCCGATCGCGATATCTTGGTTCCATCTTGTTTTTTGTTGTTTTTTTTTTCTCTTTGTCCTTTGCGTTCTCTCGTTTTACACGCCTCGTCGACGCGACGCCGTCGAAGGTCGGACAAGCAATTTAATTTCTTAAATGTGGAAAACCGTAGGTGCCGCTGCGTATTTCACATCCACATTGAATAACGCGATTGGATTGCGGCAGGATGAATTCGCGGCTTCCAAACACCTCGATGAACCTTATTCTTCTTGTTTTTCTCGCTTTTCGCATTTTTCATCTCCTTATCCTCGTACCTACTTCACGGAATTGAATTTTAAGTGAGTTACGCGACGCGACGGGGCCTAATTGAAGAGAAAAAAAAGCGAGAAATAAAATACACCGAGTAGGTACAACGCCAACCACTTCCGCCGCGATGTTGAAATTTCTCATGAAATCAGAAACCGGTATCAGATTTTGACGAGCCAGGCCGCGTATCCACATCTCTCTCCTAGGTACTTGCTGTAATTTCGTTTGGTATATTAATTCTCGAACTTATCGTCGCCACTCGCACCTTTTGAAAATTCAATCTCCTCCCTGCAGGATGGAGTGGTATTAAAAATTGAAACGGTGAATAAAGCTCACCGCAGCGTGGATAAGGCCGCATTATTATTCCGGTGTACATGCATATACGCTTCGCGAATTTTCTACCTCACCCTTCACCCTTCACTCCTTTCTATACATGTATGTTTGCACATGTGGATGTCAGAGGGTGTATTACACACACGTTGTACGCGGAGGTGCGTGTTCCTCTTTGGCGAATTTTCGCAGTCGAGTCGACTTGCTCCGAGCACTTGTTATCCTTGGTGCTTTAAATAGATTAAATTACGAGGAGCTGTAAAACACCCTCTGGGTGTAATTTCGTACGCGGCACCCGCGATCTCGCTATCATTTTCTCATACATTATTTCTTTATTCGCCTTTCGGGAATCTTTGCAAAAAAATTGCGGGCCTGAAAAGGGCTCGAAAGATTCGATTAGCCTTAGTCGTCGTCTTAACGAGATTCCGTCGTGCGAAACACTCTTGATTTTCGGCTCGATGCCTCGAGAAAAAGGCTTGCCATTCACTCTCACCTTCCTCATATTTTGTCATCAAGAAACACCCTTGGGATATTAAATTTCATTACTTTCTTCGACAAACGACGAGGAGCCTAGAGCTTTTTATATACCTTCGTGTACTTGGAGGACTTGAGAATATCTGGAGCTTATTTTTTTCACCCTTCTTGTTATGTGACTCTCTCATTATTGGCAGGATCAAAACTCACGATTTTTCGACATCGCGGATTACCCTGATAGAATTGAAATATATTCGAGGTCTGTGAATCCTACAGTAATGACACAAAGTCAAGTACCATTTTGGGAAATCCTATCAAAAATTGTTTCACAGTCCCATTTCAATTGATTAAAAAGCATCATTCAAGATTCTCTGACGTCAGATGTTGTAAAATCTGTATATAATTGAAATGAAATAAAGTCTTGCAAATGAATTTACGTCCAACAAGTGTTATTGATTATTTTTTGAAATTGCTACTAAACAATCGCATCTATCGAACGTGTTTGCAGGTGGAGACGATCGGTGACGCGTACATGGTGGTGTCGGGACTTCCGGTGAGAAACGGAACGAATCACGCAAGGGAGATTGCAAGGATGAGTTTGGCGCTGAGGGACACCGTGATGACGTTCAGCATCCGGCACAGGCCAAACGAGCAGCTCAAACTGCGGATCGGGATGCATTCGGGTAAGGAAAAAGCGAAGCGACGACCGGAAATTCGTGGGCGCAAGGCTTGCGGAAAATTCCGTAATACCCAGCGAAAAGCAACCGCGCGAAAATTTATCTGTCGCGTTTTACGTTTCACTTCACCGCCATAAGGAATCCCGTTTCAGTTACCTTCTCACGTGATTTGACAGCCCGGAAATCATCGACATAAACCGACGCAGGCGTTACGTTACGCGGATCTTTTTCCTCTCCGTTGGACGGCGAAATTTTTGCGCATCTTTTTTAGGCTCAAGGGCACATCCGTAGTATGAATAGAAAGTTTGGGAAAACAAATTAAAAACATCCCAGCAATAATTATTCGCGCCAAATTAACAGTCAATGCGAATGAAAAATCTCGTGGAAATGATTCTGAGTCAATTCGAGTAACACAATTGAGATACAATTAAGATATCGAGAATTTGAGAACAGATTTTATCATTAGAATGTCCGAAATCCTTAAACTCTGTTATATTTTATAATGCAGCTGTGGGTAGAACAGATTTGCGATAACAATAAATTGCATTTAAGCCTTATAACTATATTGCAATACGAAATAACTTTAATGTTATTAAGATAATTAATGGGAATCTGATCAGCGTTAAAAACGAGTCGTGAGAAAACATAACGCGATTAAAAATTTAAGAGTTTGATCATTTCAACGTTTCAATCGTGAGAAATTTTTAATATCACAGCGCTCAAATGAATTTCCATCGCATAATCGAAATGTTTCTTTCATTCGCACTCTGCACTTTTAATCATTGGCGAAAATGAAATGACTGGAGATTTTTTGAACGTTTTTTTTTTCTTTTTCTTTTTTGTTCTCCTCTTCTAAATTTTTATTCATACCGTGGGTCCCATTGATCCTTAATTCTCTTTTACCGCTAAACTTTTACAGGGATTATTATGGGGATCCAAGGGATCTCCATATTGAGGAATTTCCAGCTGAAGCAAGCAATTAGCCGACTTCAAAGGCGTGCGAAAGCGCGGAACCCGGGGGATTCGGAATTGATATAAAACGGCGGGCACTCTGAGCAGTGAATTTCATTAATTTAATCCCCCTTTGCAGCGAGGGGAAGTGCGCCACTGTCTTTGGCGCTCTGGGCTTCTAATTTGATATGCGTACACTGCCTGGATCTTAAGCTGTGCGGCGGAGATATCGCAGGGTGGAAAAGTCGGGAGACTTAAAAGCGGGAAACAGTCTCTTGCTTCAGAGTTTCGAAACGCCGTTTCGCTTATCGTTCTCCCGAGAAGAATAAGGAGGCTCCGAGGTTAACGTCAAGATTTGATATCGAGGCTGCCCGGGTCCCGCAGGATAATAAAGAGTGCTTTTCTCCATACTCCTTTCACTTTTTTCCGCGATAGTCAAGCTGCCGGGAACCTTTTCTAAATTAATCTTCTCTCGCCTGGCATATTTCCAGATCTTACGTTTCTCCACCCGCGGCGTAAAATCTTCAATTTCAACTCGCTGTTATTCTTCTTATTCTTATTCTTGTTCTTATTCTTGTTCTTGTTCTTTCGCTGTTTCCTCGAAGAGGAAATGAAAGAATAAATCACGGAGTTACGGTCACAGCTTTTCGTTTCAACCGAGAACTTTATCCTGTTTCGGTAAGTTGAGTGTATATCGCGGTTCTAGAGTAATCGTGCGTGCAGGGTGTAACTTTCGGAAAATTTCATTTCCGGGAAATTGCAATTCGGAATTGAACTTCTCGGTACGTGACCTGAATACCTATATTTTTTTCCTTCTCGAACCCAAACACCATGGCGTAAAAACGATCGACCGTGGTAGTTTACTGTGCGCGAGGTAAGTCGAAACAAGAAAAACGAGATAGTGTGACAAACGCGAAAAGTAACATCGAAATCACGTCAGATGTTGAAATTTTTTTTTTTACGTACGCGTACACCCTCATCATTTTATCGTTCATTCGACGAGGAGAAACGCCGATTTCGAGGATCATCGAATTTCTCCGATTCGCCAATTCTCTCCATCTCAGTGAATTTTAAGATCCCAGCTCCGCTTTCACCAGATATACGTATATATATGTGTGTACACTTACAAAGGTATCGAGAATCGAATAAACATCAGCGGATTGCCTCGTTTTCAGGACCCTGCGTAGCCGGGGTGGTTGGACTGAAGATGCCGAGGTACTGCTTGTTCGGAGACACGGTGAACACGGCCTCGAGAATGGAAAGCAACGGGGAAGGTAATAAATTCTATTTATCACGAATAAGTCAAGCCGAACGGGAAATAAAGTGAGGAAAAATTATCCCCCCCGCAACTCTATCGTCTCCCGCGAAGCTTATACTTCGCCTTCGCTTTTCCGACAATTCATTCGTCCATTGATCCATTCATCCATTCATCAACTCATCCTTATATACTCTCGATCTTACTTTGTGCCTCGCAAGCCTTCTTCTGACCACTTAACCAAACGACTCTGCCTGCAGGAATTATTCTTTCACTCGACAAAAGCGAGTCTCGATTCCTTTTTGCCATTGTATACCTACGCGTTTTTCATCCATCTTTCTTACGCCTATATATGTATATATTTTTATCCAGAAAAGGTGAATAATTTTTAGGTCCGTTAATAATCGAGTTGTTTCTAAACGTTAGGAAACAAAGTTTTCATTCGATGATGAATTAACTTTCGTGTTAAATACACTCTGTGTCGCATTACATGTGTAGGGATCTTGAATGTAACAAAGCATTTTTGTTTTACTAATAAAAGTCAAAGCTCCTAAGGGTCGTAGGTTGGCATTTCGACGTCAAACCAGAAGCAGGTAAACAAAATTCACTGTTTGCTCAGCGCAAACCGAGTTTCCGCGATTCAAACCAGCCGTGAATCAACAGTTGCTATAGATACTTGCACCGTCCTGAGTTAACATATCGCTCGAGGTCAAGAAGGGCCGAACGAGGGTGGATCGCCGAGTAAAATATCTTCTCACGGGAAATTTATACCTATTATATACCTCGATTGAAATCTCCGAGTAAATACTCACCTCACGCGGATCTCTCGTTGTCAGTTGGCCCGAGGATCAGTCGAGAAGGGACAGGAAATTTGCTCGGCGCCTCTCCTCTCCTCTCCTCTCCTCTCCTCACCTCTGGATGGCCATTCGTTTCTCTAGGAGATCGTTGACCCGCGAATGAGCCTTTCAATCCTCACGTGTCACCGTAACTGTACTTCCTGACCGGCTCGCAGCTTCATTTAATTAATGGTTATCCATGTACTTTCTCTTTTTCTAATTCGTTTCTCTTTTCATTTGGTACATGTATTTTCCTCCGTATTTTACAGCTCTCAAGATCCACGTCAGTCCCCAGACTAAAGAGATCCTCGACACCTTCGGCACTTTCGATTTAGAGTGCAGAGGCGAAGTCACGATGAAGGTCAGTTATTCATATAGGATTATTATTTTCTATGTTTTTTTCTTTTTTCAATCATAAACACCTTCATTTTCTTTTTTTTTTTCTCATCATCTCACCTCGCACTTCAACTTTCATATTTTTTATGATCGGTGTTATACATATTTATATGTACATACATATAGATGCAAATAATTTCCTGTCTGACCGAAAATTGAAGTGGCTTCTTTGGCTGAATTTATTTTTTTTTCAGCGATTACACGGAAGAAATCTTTCTCATTGTCAGAATGAACCTATTTATTACTTGTTACAGAGAAAAAAAAAAACGACTATCTAATGTTTCCTCAACAAGTTTATCGAATTATCTTTATTTTTATGTTTTTTTTTTCTATCGTTATCTTTCAGATTACGTGAAGCGGAGAGTTTATTAAACTGTTGTAGGTACTTAACTATTTTTCATACACGCCGGCTACAGCTAAGCCCCGATTTGCATAATAGCTTTGCTTACCTTATGAAATTTTCGTAATACTGTTCAGACTTGACGCGATGAGCCGCTCGCTTTGAGAGGATTTTTAATCCCATTATCGTTGGAACGCGGGCCGTCAGTCATAGTCAATCAATCATTCATCCATTCTTCAACTCACGTGCCCCGTGAAAACCGATACGCATACAAGTAGATACACAAGTATGTATGTATACATTTGATGAACAATTCACATCTACCCCTCAGCCTTATACTGTGCATTATTACACCCCTTACAATGCAGAGAACCACTTTCTCGATACATTCGAACCCCTTTATTTTCATCACAATACGACCGATGCGTAAAAAAAAAAAAAAAAAAATAAAAAAAAATAATGATGCGATCTCGCCGATTAGTCAGGAATTTTTTCAACTTAAGGAGAGTTGAATATTTTGATAAATATAAAACATTATGTATGTAAGCATCACGTTTCGATTGGTAATATACTAACAATAAACTCACTAGGTTAAAATCGGAATTAAACGGTGTAAACAATTTGTTCAATGAAAAAAAAAAAAAAAAAATGAACGGACTTGAATTATTTTGCAACGCTCTTCTATGCAAGAGATAAGAATTCTCAAGCGTGTTGGCGGGAGGAAAACGTGATTTTGGAAGGTAACGAAAGCGCGAAAAAATCGCGAGGTTATTTCAAAATTGAAATTTATAGCCGTCCAATTTCGAGGTTACTCCATCTTCGAGTAAAAAGAAACCAAAACAAAAAAAGAAAATCATTTTATCTCAGGGAAAGGGGACGATGGTGACGTACTGGCTTCAAGGCGAGAAATCGAAGACGACGAACAACAACAACGTCCAGTCGAGGCCGGTTTCGGTTCCGGTTCCGGTTCCGGTTCCGGTTTCAATCGGGGCCCAGAACCAGGTGCCGGCGATCGCGCATCAGCACCAAAACATCCAGAACCGCGGGGGTCCGACGCTGACCGGAAACGGGGCACCTCCGAGCCTCTCGTCGCCGTCGCCGCGGCACCGATCCGGGGGCGGTGAGGGGGTGGCGCACCCCCAAATCGCCACACATCTCACCCTCGAGAGCGTTCCAAACCACTCGGATTCCGGTCCAGGTGCCCCGCTTCTGCTCCCCACGTCGGCCGGGGCTCATCCGAGGGTCTAAGAACCACCATTGAGAGGGTTTCGAGGCGGCCGGAAATAAGGAATGGGGGTGAATTTTTCTTCGAGGATTTTTGTTTCATGTTATAAAAGGATGATTGTCGGTGATTGATAGCGTAAAAGAGAGAGAGAGAGAGAGAGAGAGGGAGGGAGAGAGAAATGGGACGTAATACGTGTGTAGGAATTAAGGGTGAATTTATGTATAATCGTTGATCGTTTGTATATTCATGCATCGGATATATCGGATCGAAGTCAGGGAAATGAAGCTGAAGGACTATTCCTCGGAATTAATTCGCCACCAGTTAGTGATCTCTTTGTACAAGGTATCGCGGAATCAATGTTACCAATTATATGATATAATTACATACGTACATATATATATATACATATATAAACAAATATATATACATATATATATATGTATATATGTATAATATATACACAAAAAGTTGAATGATTAGAGATAACGATTAAGAAAAATCAATAAATAATTGATAGATTAAAAAATCGGAAGTATAAACAAATATATTATATATTATATATATACATATACATATGCATATACATATACATATGTATATCGTCGGATCAAATTTTCCGAGCTTATTATACATACGTAGAGTGATGTATAATCGTACACGGTGAAGTAGAAATCGAAGGTGAAAAACCGCGAGTGAAAAGAGAATGATAAATAAAAAATATATATACATATATAGTAAACTAAGCGGAAGGATCACAATGTTATAATTCAGGAATGTATTATTTCCGATCTTGTTATACGTATCAATTACGGCGGGATTTTCGAGTTCAAAAGCCGTGACTCAGTATTACCAATCCAGGTTTCTTTTTTTTTTGTTTTTTTTTTTTTGACGCGGTTTTTTTTCCCCATTTTTCTATTTGTAATATACATAATTTACGTATACATATTTATTTGGTCTCCAGATATAACGCAGAAATATCGAACACGTTTCTCATCGCGAGATTCATAACTATGTCACTACATTGTTATTACTTTTATTATTATTATTTTTTTTTTTCGTAATAATATTGTCAAATCATAATTTGATTTGCGAAAAAGTTTTGGGCATACAATCGTATTATAGGTATGCATATGACGGATATATATACATATATATATATATATATATACATACATATAGGTATACATATTATATTGTACGTTTAAAATAGGGATAAAAAATTAAATAAAATCGTGTATACGGTCGCGTCGCGTTCATTGCGCCGTTAAAAGTTATTAATCCTATAACAATGAACGCTCTATGGCCTATTCCGAGGCAAACGGCCACAACGGGAAGCAGTTACGTATGACATTACTAGACAATTAAGCCACGATTCAAAATATTCATAATGATTGTTACATATGTAGACGTGTTTACGAAGCTGTTTGAGAGCCTGCGGTCTACTTAAATAAGTCCTACTACTTTTAGCCTAATCCTGAGAATAAAATAATTGTCTTAAATACGAATTGCGTGGTTTAACTATCGGAAACTGAGGAGTTTTCATCGCCGAATCGATTCTGATTTTTCCTTAGCATATCGTACTTGTTTCTTATTCTTAGTACTATTATAATTAATAACTTTCCCTCTGACCGCAGGCTGTCAGACTTGATGTCAGAAGTTTAAGATTATTATTATTATTATTATTATTATTATTATTATTACAACTGATAAATGGTATATTATATATTATATTATATATATATATATATAAATTTATATATATATATATATATATATATATATATATATATATATATATATATATATATATATATATTATAAAGGATATATGATTAGTTATTATATATTATTATACTGTATAGGCGCATACCTATATATGTGTGTGTATATAGTATACGAAATGAAGCTATAAAAAAGAGGATGAAAAAAAAAACTTATCACAAATCGATGTGTATAGAGTTTAGAGAGCCGACGAGGCTGGGCCCTCGGCTGACGTGTGACTTTGTGAAAAAAGTGGAAAAATAGGTGGATACCTAAGTAAATATTAACGAGTGAGAGACGGAAGAAGAGAGAGAGAGAGAGAGAGAGAGAAAAATTGAGTATACAATTAACGTGGTTTAAGAAATTTCTTCAGCACACTGAGTAGCTGTGTGTAATGACGTATAACAGTCACAATATACGGACGATGGGATTAAATCAAATGTAACGAGTGAATGAACGAACGATTGAATGATCCGTCGACTCACGTTGTAAAATGACGTCTTAAAGAAAAAAAAGAAAAATACAGACAGGAGTAAATAAAATGTGACTCTGAATAACGAGGGGTTATACAGATACATAGATATATAAATATAAATATTCATATATTTATGTCGTTTATTCTTTTCAACATAATTAATATACGTATAATAGTTATGTGTACTGACGGTGTCGCAGTTCGTAATAAAGTTAAAGTCGTTTTCAAACATTTTTTCAAACGATCAACCACTTTCTTTCCTTTATTCACTCGTGCATGCTTCTTCTTCGTCTTCCCCCCTCGTTCACAAAAAAAAAAAATTAAAAGAAGAAAAGATGTGCATTGAGAAATGAAAGGAAAAAGAAAAACCGTATGAAAAAAAATTTTATTGTTAAAAAATACTTTGGCATATTTATGTAAGGTATATTGTTATCAGTAAGTATGTATTGTAGATTGTTTAAGAAAAGGAAGAAAGAAAAAGGATTGCGACTAGCTACAACACGTTCTTATGCCATTGCTAAAACACAGCGTTTGCAAATATCCAATCCAGGTAACGGTTGACGCGTGTGTAAACACCGGGATGACCTGGCTCCCCGCAGCGAATACCCCACGACACGATACCCACGTTCACCCATCTTCCATTTCCCAATTGGTGGAGCAACGGGCCCCCGGAATCACCCTAAAAAGAGCAAAGAAAGTTTATAAAAATAGGAAGGAATAAGAAGAAGAAGAAAAAGAAGAAGAAGAAGAAGAAGAAGAAGAAGAGGTGCGGAATGTCTAAGCAGGGTATACCTAAAACATACGGTCGAACAAGGTACGTGCCATGCAAGAATAGCTCAGTCGAATTAGAACGAAAAAGCGACTGACCCGGAAAAACTTTTAAGTAGCGATTTTCCTTCCAAAATTGTTGGGGGGGTCACCGGCAGTCTACATTTCGGTTTTCGGGATTCGGGATTCGCACCCCGTTGCTTCAGCCGACATTTTGAATTCACTGAATAACTTGTTTATTTTCAATTTCACACGAAAAATGGTAATTACTAATTTTGTTTGGAATCAAATTTCTTAACAATTTTTCCCTAGGGTTGATGTTTTTCGATTAAGACCCGAACAGAGGAGGTGATTTTTTTTTCTAAATGAAATTTTTTATTCCAAACCACTTCGATAATGACCATTTTTCATGTAAAGTGAAAAATAAACGTGATAATGCAATAATACAAGTTTACTCTCTTTTTTCGGATCTTAACCGAAAAATATCGACACCAAGAAGAAATTGATAAAGACGAAAATTTTAGGAAATTTAATTTCAAGCAATTTTGGTGATTATCATTTTTAGTGTGAAATTGAAAATAAACGAGTTATTCAGTAAATTCAAAATGGCGGCTGGCTGAAGCAATGGGGTGCGAATTCTTACAATCAGAGTGATTATTTGTTCGTTATTCCTGCACCAATTCAAATCATGTTTCATTTCAATCATTATTCACATCTCACCTGGCAAGAGTCTCGGCCACCCTCAAACGCAGCAGCGCACATCGCTGTGTCGGGTATTCGCTGGGTGAAAGTTCGGACGCATTTCTTCTGGGGCCAAATCGGTACCGCGACTTCCATTAGCACGGGACTTGCCGGTCCGCCGAAAAACTGGGTGCCCCAACCTGCGAGGAGGGAACAAAGAGCATTAATTTCATACTTGGAATTAAAGTTGAAATTTGAAATTATTTTAAAGTATACGGCCGTATTCATCACGCGAAAAGAATGGAGAAAAATTGACAATTTTAAAGTTATTCGTAGAAACTAGTATCCCGAAATCCCACAGTTAATAGAGAGAGTGGAACGTTTATAAACGGTCCTAATTTCGTTTCGCGTATATCGCACTAATTTTTATCAAACCCCCTGAGGGTTCAGCGACTCGAACATAGACCGTCGGGTTCGTACCGCAACCTTTGACCCGCGCCTTCGTGGTTAATTACTAATTTAAGGACAGCCCGAAGGCTGGTTCCCGGGGGAATACTCGCAGTTTCTTTGGCAGAGCGCGGTTTTCCCGTTAGCGAGGTACGTGATCGAGCAAGCGGCAAGTGCCTTCCGTCTAATATTCAACATTCCGTTATAAATTCAGGATTTTCAACGGTGACGCGACGCTGCCGGAAGTCTTCGCAGTCTCACCGATCACAATCCCGCTTTTGTTCTCAAACGTCACGCCAACCGGAGGCAGGCATATCGGCCATATGTAGCTGCTGAATGTGGTCGGCCTGTGGATTTTGACGATTGCGATATCGTGCTCGTAGGTACTCGGGTCGAAGTCTAGGTGCTGCCTGATCTCCGTAACCCGGAAATCCAGCGCCCTCGTCTCGTCCGGTCGACGGAAGTCGTACTCCCCGAGTCTCACTTTGATCTCCTTCGCCTTAAACCTGACAACAAAAAACCAGGCACCATAAAGTCTCTAAAAATGCTAACGATAATTGGCTCGGAAGTTTTGTTCCCCTGGTTTTGAAAGGCGATTTGATATCCATTCCTATTGCACCTTGGAAATCTTGAAATACATCTTTCGAAGCCTTTTAGATACTGCTTAATTCTAAACTTATAACTCACTGATAGACGCAATGGGCGGCTGTCAGGACGTGCCGATCGGTGATCAGGATTCCGCCGCAGTAGTGAGAAGCTTCCTTGCGGAGGAGCGCGGCGATCCAGGGCCACTCCTGGGGGTCGGCGGGTCGCCCTCCGATGATACGTGTCCTTGATTTGGTGCTGACCCCGCATCCGCGAGGCCCGCGGACCTGCAACGAGGCCCTCGTCGCCCCCGAGCCCTGAGTCTCGTTTTTACTAGGATCAACCGTCCCCGTTGACGGATCCAGGTCGTCGTCAATGCTATCGGACGAGGTTGATATCGAGTCTTCGTCGTCCGCACCTGAAGCGAAGAATCGGGGACTTTGATTCGAGGTGAAGTGCATGAGGATGAAATTTAGGGAATCAGTATCTCATAACCGAATTTGCAATTTGATTGAACGTTGGTGGTTTTTTTGAATCGCAGGTAATTCGATCGTCTTTGCAGCTTCGAATCAATCGGGTGTATAAAAAAAGCGTGTAACAATAAATCTTAACCGTTTTACTAACTGGCAACAGCTGGCAGAATCCCAGCGATGCTCTCCGTATTCGGGGTGCTGCTTTTTCCGACTTCAGTTCCGTCCGGACAGCAAACTCCCACGTAACTGTTGAAAATTATTTCTCAAATCAGTGTGCATTTTTACCATAGGAAAAATAAACTTGCCGGATTCAAACTTTCTTGGAGTAAAAAAGTTTGCGGGTTATGATTGCGGTATTTTACAAGTTCGAAGAACATTCGCGAATACAATTTAAAAAATTCTTAATTCATACAATAACGAGAAAGGTTTACTCACGTTTGCTCGATGATGCAAAGGTATTCCATGAAACGCGGCGAGTTTGAGCGAAACTCATCGAGGACGCACATGCTGAGGTGCCTGCAGTGTCCCTTTTGTTCACCCGGTGCAACGCAGGCTTGGTAAGGTTTGTTGGGCTGAAAAAGTGTAATAGATAAATCTTGCTCAATGGTAACTCTTCCTCGTATTGTTTCTGACGCTGTATTCAAAATTCAAGTAACCTTTTGCTCCTTCACAGCGTCGCCTAAGTTTATTGTCCTCTTTACTCTCAAGTTTGAATGGTATAGGTTGCGGGGTAGCTGGAGGGGCTTAAGGCCCTGAAGATTCGGGCCCCATTTGAGGCTGGCCAGACCATCGGGATCTGTGGAGGAGTTTGGGAGTCAGTTGGTGCATGATTGCGACTGTCTATCACGCGAGCGCAGAGTGATAATAGCACTCGGTGATAGCAGACCAGATTGATATTGTTATCGAGAATCAGAGGACGCGGGCTTCCTCTGGCAACGAGAATCACGGAGAGGAATCTGGGCGGTATGAAAAAAATGGAATGGAAATATGCCGCTAATTTAATTCTGAAATATAATTAAAATATGATAATGTTGGGAGGTAGATACGAAGCGAACGGCTCAAGAATTCATGGTCAAAGTCAAGAGAAGCTGTGTATCGTCGGTGCAGACCTTTGACCTGGAATTCTTCTCGGGATGAGCCGGTACTTTCACTACATTTTCTACACCAACGTGATCTCCGTGTGTTGCCTGTTATTACACTTTTCTCCGGAATACGATAACTCGCTTGTCTACGAATTTATTGTTCGTTTTACGGTTGAAAAGGAAGCTAAAAACCGTTTCGAACTGTACTTCACGATTATAGTCGATGATTCACTATTTTCGAATTTCACCTACTTTTGCAGAGTGATCGTCATACTCTCGGCATGAATTTGAATAAATTTCAAGCGAAATGAGTAGATACTCACCGATGTAGGTCGCCGCATCTTCCTCAACTGGATGGCAGTTTGATCCTACCGACGAGATGAGGAGCAGCAGTACTGCAGGGTATCGCCGCATTTCGCGAATCAATTATCAAAGTCGAAATTCACACTCGCGGCAATATACCGCGGCCGCTCATTAAGCAAAACGCGGACTGAGTTTATTCGAAAGACCGCTCACGCTGATCGTAGACTGCAGACAACGCCACCGAAATCACAGGACCATCGTTTATATACTCGCGCCTGAGACGCAGATGCCATTGCACGCGGTAACGCAACGCCGGTTGCAGCGACACAGGCGGCGAATTATGCACACACATTAGAGACTAATAGTTTTGCCCTTTGTCAATGTGTTTTAAAAGTTTCGCTTTATCCACACTCGATTCTTATTATCGATGGTGTCATCCGCCAAGTATTTCTCACGAATACTAGCTGGAATCTAACAAGAAACGTAGACAACTTAACAGGATAAAAATAATAACTGGATTCGCGATAAATTATGCGAAAAGATACGATCCGGGCGTGAAGTAACGGTTCAAAGTCAGTCATTCAGTCATTCAGTCAGTCTTTCTTTGAACCGATTGACCTTTCTTCTGAACCGCTGTTGCAGGAGGATCGCCAAAGTGAACCAGGCCTCGCTTGCTTGCGCACGGGTACAAGATAAATAACGCCTCACTCGATAATCTCCTGTCAGTTTCTAAACGCTCTTTCTACGGAAAACTTCATCCGTATATCGCCGCTGAATCCCGCTTCGACAGCTCCCCATCCCATCTCCGTTTGCACGCTCCCATGACGAACCATATGCACGTTCACCTACGTTCATGTCTATAATCTAATGGTTACTCGCACTTCACTTCGACGTGTACATCGGGTTAATGTAACCGGAGATTTTTTGCTACTCACCACTTCCTGACGCTTGACGCAAAGCCGGAGATCATCGTCGCATTTCTCTTGGAGAGAAAACATTTATTTATTTGCACGATTTCGTTCGATCGTTGCAAAGTGTCGATAAAATTTTCTTCGAATGATTAAAATAATCTGCTCTGGATATCGATCATTGGATCTTATGAGTCTTTTTGCATTTTGAAAAAGCCCCCAATCAATGAAATCATATGAACGATCGGTATCTCTTCAGCTTGGTGAAATGTCGAACGGGTGGAGGTCAATTGGAAGGTTCTATATTTCGAATGGCCGATGCAAAAGGACGGATATTTTGTTTAAAATCTTGATAATCGAACTATTCATATTTCGTCATTTTATTTTCGCATGTTTGAAATTTCGATATATCGGCCATTTGAAATATCAACTCTTCCAAGTTTTGACCCCGACTCATTTTTACCCAACAAGCATCGACTACATCCTGCTGATAAAGAGAGTCTGAATAGCGTTCGACAAAGCCTAGAGAACCTTTCATTGGATCGACGAATATTTTCGCTTCTCCGCAAGCTCCAGTTTCACCAATTCACAACCCATATTGCCACAGACTCGTGTATTACCTAGGAAAATGCTAGTGAAGTACGTACTTGGTGCAGCGGAGGTTTCTGGGCACCTCGCGAACTCCGTGAGGTTGGCATGTGCAGCATGTAAACGAGTATGAGATACTGCCGGAGAGAGATCGGATCGGGGGCAGCCTGAGGGCACTTCCATTTAAGGCACCCCGAAGGAAACCTCCTCTCCGCTTTGCTCCGGCCGTCGTTATTCTCGCCTGATATTCACCAGCATGACGGTCTCTCATGCATGCAGGCTGTCTTCGCGTCAGAAGAACTTTGCAAATCGATCGTTGAAGTGTGCCATACCCTTATTCAGCAGATTTGGGTGCCGTGGCCCATTGCTCGAGGGCCCAAAAAGCAATTAGAACGTTCCCTGATTACAGGTTGTGTCACGACCTCGAAATATCAGCATCGTCGTCGAGCCTCAAAGACGCGGCGTGGCGTGTGTATCGACTCTGCACAATTGCATCGTTCGTTCCGAATCTTCGGTACCACCGTGCTGCAGTCGATACCGTCTTTTATCTTCTTCTTCTTCTTCTTCTCGATAGATAATTAACTTTCGAATCCGATGCGGCACCGCAAGATTAATTACGATTCTTCTTTTTCGTCGCTCGCGCCTTCTTCCAACGCGTTATAGCCATTCCATTTCAAACGTTGATGACGATCATCACACCTTGTTCCTGGTATGATAATTTCTCTGTCGCAACTTAATTCACGAAAGTCAACATTGTCACGTCATTCTGCAGGTATGATATACACGCCTCTTTTCAATTAGACGTATTATCCTGACCGATGTCCGGGGGAAAAAGGGTTTTAACCACTTCTCGTTACAGGGGAAAAATAATCGTTTACATTTGTCTCTAAAATTGTTGCAAGTTCTTCAACGTATCCATAACTCCCACGTAAACCCTCGCGTGTCCCCGGTAGCAAACGGGTGTAATTTCACGTGTAAGGGTCGCGTCGAGGGTTGAATATAGTGGGATGCGAGGGCGGCGGGGGATTTCGAGTGGCCATGTCGACACGCTCTAATTAGGTGTAACCGACGACGTGAACGTGGCGGAGAAACATGTCCCTTGGGAACCCCGAAGTAGGTTTTGTGGTATTTAATTTAGACCGTGTGCGGGGGGAGTAGGCCGTAAAGAAAGCAAAGCTTGAAGAACTGAGTTGCAACCGAAAATGAGAGGTTTATACCGTGATTACAGTACGGAATCCGTGACTTCAGCCGGTGGTTAGAAAAACGAGAAAAGACGAAACGCGCGTCTCCCATCGCAATGGGAGATAAAAAAGTAAACATAAATTGAGAGGCGAAGTAAAAAACAAAAATGAAACAGCAGGCTTTTTTCTCCGAGTATCTCACAGATGAAACGCGTCTGCGGGATTTAGCTGAATCCGATCTAGCGTGGTGGAGGATTCCGATAGTTTCATCTCCACGGGGATTCTATAAATGATGGCGTAAAACGGAGAGCGTAACTTGCGGGGGAAGCCTTCCTCTTCCTCGATTTTTAACGAGAAACGGTAAACGGCTTGATTACGTCTCGCTTGAAATATGGCCGACGCGCAAGCTCCGTTTGTTCTCATCGATAATGGACACCGTTAATCTGTCGGTGCAGTGCGCCTGATACCAAATCGGCATCTCGACCGCAGATGGAGAACGTAACTGGTTCCTCGCCGTATATGGGGCCACCCTAAAAAAGGTATTTCCCTAATTAATTACCCCTACGGAGAGAGACTTACGGTCAACGTGCAATTACAAAATTGTCTAATTACCAACTGCCTTCTCAAGGCAAACTTTATACCGTTTGCACGCTGCGTTGAATGAAACGATGATATGTTATGCCCTGCATTTTCCATAATATAAACCCATCCATCCAGCTTTTGATCCTCTCTCTTCCATCGCGATGCAAACTTTCTGCCACAGCTAAGAAATTGGCGTTTTCTGTATTTCGCTGTAAAAGGCAGGCAGAATATCGAAATTATTTGGTACTTTAGACATTATACTTTATATAAAGTTTCACTGACTTTTCTTCTCTTCGAATATCATCAAAACACTCAGGATTTCAATCTGAATAAGTATGATGCCATGATTGTAGATTTTCAATTCACAAAATTCGACAGAATCCTTCGACTTATCAATAACTTGTAATTATTTTTAGGTAACGCGGTGGTTTAATTTACACTAATAAATTCATTGGAACTCTTTACTCGGCATTTCTTTCAACGGTCAACTATTCAGTACTAAGTCTGTTATTCAGTGCGGAGTTGATGGAAAAGGCTTTTGCTCACACCGTTAGTAACAAATCTCTTTCTTTCCAGCACATGTCCAAAGTTGTGAACAAGGATAAGACAGGTACCGCGAAATGAAGCCATAATAAGTGATTTAACCGTGAACCGGCGATCTCACAAGTGATCGGAATGCGTTGCACGCTTCGCTCGGTTGCCGCTCCTTGCAAGCTGAGTGTCGTCGTTACTCGATCGTTACGAGGAGAAGAAATATGGGGAGACCCGGATGTGCATCTTATTCTTATTCTTCTTCTTTTTCAACTTTTCCTGGAGCATCGATCTTCGCAGGTAAATATACACAGGCCAATTAGGGACAAGTGTTAATTGAACCACGGTAAATGAGGATCGGCAGGGCGTTGCTCGGCGATATATTCCACCCCAGATTTTTATTGAACTTACGGCAGCGGGCTGCGAATTCGGCTCGCATCGATCGTAATCGTTCGTCCGTAGGAATGTAATGAGACAAATTTGATCGCGATTAATGAGTCTTAAATTGGACTGGGATTCACATCTCGGCACTAAGAATCGCCTGAACGAGTCCGAAGAAATAATGATTGTCCGGAATACGTTTTACTCGTTTTGCAATGCAACGACGATATTCGCGAATAAACTCGCACTTGGCAGCAAAGATTTTTGCGGTATGACGCGGAGTTCGGGTCGCTCGTTGAATTAATCAGCATGAAAAATAAGTGGAATTAATGAACTCTGCTTCCTTTATTTCTTAAGGCGACGCCCCGCTGATCTCGACGAGAAAATTACCGCCAGTATTAACAGAAAATACGGCGCGAGTAAGAGCCGCTCTGTTATCGTAAGGCTCGTAGTAGTTAAATTCCGGCGATGCGAGGAAGAGCCGCCGGGGAAACGGAGAATACACCACAGAAATTCAGGATGGTCAACCATTCGAGCAAAACTAGTTTGCTAATGAGCCTCTGGCGTCTTTGGACCCAGCCCACGAAACCCAATTTCGACTGCGCCCAAATTAGGACTATAAGCTGGGCTCTGGCTCTTGTAACGCGTTCACTCGCCTGGCTTTGGAGATGCACGAACACGCTTTTTCCAACGTCGCACAATTTTCCCCGTCTCATAATTCGCACTAATTGTAGTTAGATAAAAAGTGTGCGTAAGCAGGGATTTCTTAGTCACGTGACTTCGTCCGACGATTTTGGAAGCGATCGGAAGACAGCGGGGTCGGAGGCCGAATTAAAGCGGCAGATGAATCGATTATCTATCCAGTTTCTCGACAGGCCTGACTAATCCAATTTCGAGATAATGACTTCCTATTTCTATACCCGTGAAACTTTATCGCCGTCCGGCTTGCCGGGCATTGATTCGAATCGAATCAATTTGCGGTTCTTGAATGAGAAAATTATCGTATTGATGAACGGCGAAGAAGCCGCGGTGAACTCGTGTAATATATTATTCACGTCCAAGGACTCGGGACACGAGAATTGTGAAACCGCCAAACACAGGCGAAGGCGAAATGAAGTGAATAATGAGATCGAAAACTGGGGCCGTAATTTATTTTGTTTAATTACATCGCTCCGCCAGCCCCTCGTCGATTTTATTATTCTTGTCTCTCATTTACCCGAGCAACAGCTCGACCAATAATTGCTATGTAATTTACCGCAAGTTTATACATGATCAAATCAACCACCGATTTCCTAGTGCACCTATACTCATCTATTTATGTACGTGTGCATGAAACACCTGAATAAATCTACGGCACGGAAATTAGTGGGAATTTGTCAAATCTGAGAAATGGGCTAACAGAGTTCCAAGACTTCCTGCTGCTACTGCTGCTGCAAACCAGCACGGAAAATGCGCTGGCGCACCATAAATCTGCACGCAAAACAACAACCCCAGCAAGAACCTTGAATCCTCGGTGTTACTCTGCGTACTGATGATCTGCCGATAATTGGCGCATACAAAGTGGAAATTAAGCGAAAAACGAGCGCGAGTTACGAAGTCAGGGGAGAAAGGAGCTGACGTGGACCTGGACAGGCAGCGAAGCCGAGTCGTGTTTGTAATCAGTGTTGAAACCGACCCCCGATTCTTCACCGGCCTGCAGGAACGGTTATAGGTATCGTCGAGCGACACAATTAGCCGGCTTCTCCATGGGCCAGATGAAGTCGTTTCCACTGAACGACGCTCCGCGGAGAACCGACGGCTGAATACATACATTTATAGTGCGTAATGCATACTCAAGCGATTTGATTTCGCTCCGCGAACGAAATACGACCCTGTTTTAGTACCTCCAGTTCGTCTTCCGTCTGCCCACACATTCCCTTCCACCATCGCAGGGAAGCGAATCGAACGTGAAACTGCTTCTTGGATGCTAATGAAGACCTTTCGATTGAATCGTTGAGGTATGAAGCGCCGGTGGTGGAAAGAAAAACTTGATCACATCGTCGAAAGAACTGGAACTCACGAGCACTGTGTACAGTCATCTTCTGTAAAAAGGATGAATCATGTAGATTGTAGACGATAGTTTGACCACACAAGTGGAAAACCAGACTCCAATGATGCTGGTCAAGACGGTTTGAAAAAGCTGCGTTTGTTTCCATCGGACCACCAGACTTCGGCTTCCCCTATATAGTCAGGCAAGGGAGCACCTAATATTTTTTTAGGACTAATGGCTACAAGTCGGGTAAACCTATATATTCGTATGCTACCCGCGCCGGTTATCACTCGATGTTTTAATTTTCACATTTACCCTGACTTAGGCGTATTTCTCCGAGTCTGAAACGCACACCTGTTATCAAAACCAGACAGTTGATAAACGATAAGTTGGACATACAAAGCTCGGGCTTATCTGCATCAACGTGGAATCCCGCACGGAGCCTGGATGCCCTCCCCCTCCTCGCTCTCTCTCTCTCTCTTTCTCTTTCTCTTTCTCTCGAATAACATCAACGCGATGCGAGGTAGGTATAAGACCTCCTCGAAAGGCGCGCTAGATGCTACGACTCACAAATAAACCTCACCACGGTGATAAGTAAGCCTCCCACCGACGCTTCTCTCGCTTCTTCGTCTTAGTCTTCTTCTTCTTCTTTCTCCTCTTCTTCTACTTCCTAAGATTCTTCTTCGAACTTTCTTTTCTTCTCATTAATAGCTGAACAGGGAGGGGTGGAGGGAGTTTTTCACTTCGGATCAACTTTGAATGTCATCCTCCGAACAGTCCAGATCCATCTTGGATTTTCTGCAGAGGTCATCAATGGTTGGTTAATCAATGCTATGATCACTTGCCAAGTGTTCCATGGTCAATTGGTAAAACTCGTGTATCGGATCCTGCAAACCTACATGCGCTTGCGGTTCCAATTTCAGAAATGCATCTACCGAAATTTCTGCGCCGTATAAATAAGCGATCAGTTTCTTTTATACCCTTTTTGTCATTGGCCGCAATGTTTCTTCTCTTTTTCAAGCAACCTCGACAAGCTAGTTCTGCGAATTCTGCATGCAGGGGCTTTGGTGCCTCTGGTGCGGCCTCATCGCTGCTGATCGAGAACCTGAAAGAACCGCAGCTCGTATCTGAAGAACACAGGCTACCTAAGGTCGAACACGAGGATTCGCCACCGCCGCGGGGGCACAATGGACCCCGCAGCTTCCCTCCTTGTCTCTTTCATCGCAGTTTGGCTAAACCTGAGCTTTCTTCGTTCCTCTCATCTTCTCTGGTCTCGAGATGTTCCTCATGGCCGTGGATCTGCCCCCGCGACGGTATTCTTATTTCAACGCTCGTATATTTCTCCGCAGCTCTTCTCTCTGCTCTTCTCTCTTCTCTCCTTTCCTCTCCGGTCTTTCCCCACGCAGGGTGCTGCTATCGCAAGACTGTGAATTCTCATCCCGGTTTCCTTTGCCCCAGTCGCTGCTAAGAACCCTTTAGCAAGCCTGAGATATAATCGTCTGCGACTCGACGCAAGAGTAGTACCAAGAGACCGTCATTTCGATGCATATATTTACTACCCCCTTTGCTAAAAGGATGCCAGCTCCTCTCCAGCGTCTCGAAGGATAGATAGAAGGATGCAGGAGTAAGGGAAGGAGAACACGGACGAAGGATGACTGAAAGGAAAACAGCTCCACAAAAAAATGCTTATTGCTCGATAGCTCCGACGAAATTTCTCAAGAACAACACTCTCAGAATAAATACTTACCGTCAGATGGATTGTTGAATTTACTTTACATGTCGTTACCTGCGATACATGAGGTGATTTTTTCCTAAAACTATTACAATTGTATCTATGTGACTGACGACTTAATTGATCATGGCTTCTTTTAATACCCATAAAGTATATAGTAGTATACTATAAATTGTACTCTGTGAGTGAACTCTGAAGCGTTTGCATTTCTTTCGGAAAAACTGTCCAACAAGCCACCATTCCACACAGTTCAACATGAGGATAAAATCCGTAACATATCGTCAGCTGTATAATATGTCAATCTGAGTTAAAAAAAAACATCTCCAATACTTGAACAAATGATTTCCAACCATACAGATACCACGAAATGCGAGGAAACCAGGTGCAGATACCGCGGGGTGAGGACCTCGGTAATAAAAACAGAAGAAACGAGAGTCGCAGAGAAGGCAGAGAAGGCAGAGAAAGCAGGGTCCTCATTCCATCCGCGAAGGGTGCGTAAATCTGCGAAAAGGCCGGATCCTCAGCTTCAGCCTCAGCATCAGCCTCAGCAGCGGCATGTTGGAGAACTCGTCGGAGTGCAGGGTCCCATTTGTTTACGACGTGTAGGGCTATTGAGAGCTCGGTGGAGGGAGTAAGAACGGCGATGTCCAAGGGAAGGACGGGGGGTAATTTGTTTGTTTTATTATCTCGCCGACGCTGCACCGACGAGATTTATCTTCCTTGATAGTAAGAGCAGTACCTACTCGGTTGCTTGCGCTGGGGTCCCGGTTACCGAGAGTTGAAGATAACCGCTCCGCGGCTCCTCCGCGATTCTCAAAACAGATTACGTCCCGCTTTCGGAGGACGAGTTCAAAATTTGGGCCCTCATCTCATTGTATTCTAATGCCCCCCTCCCCACGCACCATTCGAATCTAGGCTCGATGGGACTCGGGCCCTTCGCTGCTGCTGCTGTTGGGCCTCTTCTCACACCCACGGACGCGACGGGTGGCCCAGCATAGACAATGGGCCCCCATCACTAGGGCGAGGGAGGGTGGGGGGGACGCCGAGTGCTGCGCACATGGAGTATAATATATGAAACGACGCGCACGCGTGCAGCGCGACACGGCTCGTTTTTCGTGCGCACCCCGTGTTTCACCCTTCTCGTATTTCCCTACAGCATGCATGAAAAGAGGCGAAGACGTTGGCGAGACGGACGGGATGAAGAATTTTACTAAGTTTTCTTCTCTCGCTCTTGTAATTTTTTTTTCTTCTTTTTATTATTGTACCTACCTACTTCGTATTGTAATTATGCGTCACTTTGTGTTGATTTTCGACTATAACGCAGCCGTGCGGTGACTGCTCTTCGTGACTATCAACTCTTGTGGCCCACATCCTACTCGTCTCTTTTCTCTATGTAATGCAGGCTAGCCACGTTTTGTGCATGCATAAAACGACTTTCTTATGCGCATACGAAACTCTGATGGGAGTATAATTCTCTCCTCGCTTTAAAGTTGACGAGAGGAATGCG
Source organism: Diprion similis (assembly GCF_021155765.1). Classification (NCBI taxonomy): domain Eukaryota; kingdom Metazoa; phylum Arthropoda; class Insecta; order Hymenoptera; family Diprionidae; genus Diprion; species Diprion similis. The sequence continues at coordinate 13,865,918 of NC_060116.1, read as the reverse complement.
CACCACCTGCACACCTGGCACTCGTCGGTTACTACTCGTCTTACTCTTAAATCAGTCATGCCCTGAGGGAAAGCAAAAAAGTTTCACAGATTTGAAATGTTTTGTTTTTCTCTTTTTCACAAAGTCCTGGTAAACGGAAGAAACAAACAGTTCGATGACTATTCGGCACACCCGGTAGATTCGCGAATACCACTACAGAACGAGTACAACATTCGATTTACATCACACGCTGTCAGAGTGTCAAATTTACTTGAATGAATTAGTGAAACTCGTTAAGTCTTTCATACAGTCTGAGTATTCGATTAATAAAAGGCTCGTGAGTGATGCTCGCACGGTGTATACAGACGGGCTTGTAATTAATGGAATAAAACGACCGAAGCGAAAACAGAAGCTCGAAGCAGGTTGTGTTTCATTCGCCCGGTGAGGACTGGGAGGACCGGGAGGACCTCCGTTTTTTCGATCAATGAAGCTACGCCAGTTCGTCATCTTTCAATGTTTTATTCACTCTTGCCTGGTAAAAAAATGGGTGCAGTGCACACGAGTCATGGACGATATTCCGTTATCTGTAAAGAGGGCCACCCTAGTCGAGGATCATCTCTTCGTTTGCCTCCGTATTTATCGGCTAATCTCTTCGATGCTACCTGTAAACTGATAGACAGCTCGGTGTTGTTCCCTATGTCGAAACCGACTTCACCATTCTGATTACAGTCGACTGATCGTTGCGCTATTATTTTCTCATTTATTCGGCAGACAAATTCGACGGAGAAATTGACTTCGCGACTAGCCTGAAAAATTCAACTACCCCATATCGTGGGTTGTAGCTTGCGGCTAGCTACACGATAAATTCGAGCTGTGGTCGGAGTTGTTTCACATTCTTCACTTGGCGCTCCTCGGTCTAGGTAACCTACGGTTCGAAGAAGGGTCGGGCATACGCCAAACGAAAATACACGCGAGAGTGGATAGGGATACGGTATAAAATGGACGTGAGTGGGAGGGTCGAGTGCACGATGATGGTAACGAAAAAAAACTCTGAGTCTTGGACAGGTAGACGCTTTTCGACGGGGAGGTTTATCTTCGCCGGGTAGACAGCGGGGCCCTGATCCTTCGGACTGAAGGTGATATATTTGACTTAGTCTAAACCGGCGTCAATGAGTTCTCAAATTCTCAAAATAATATTTCGTTATTTTTAATACTGTTTTATCAATTTTTCACGGAAAACAAGCAGCGAAGTTCGATGTTCGAGAAATGATGAAACTGTGTAAGACAAATTCATATACGTGATCAAAATGTCAGAAATCGGTGGACCGATTCACAGTCTAGTTAATACAGATAGTATTCTGGATTTTATTGCTGAGATTGATTCTTTGACTTATGAAGTATTGGAAACAGTTTATATGAATTAGTTTGACATAACTGGTTTCCATATTGTCAAAATAAGGAGACACATGTAAGTAACACATGTCACTTTATTGCACTTATTAGAATTACAGAATTTTTATACAACTACGAATTTCTAGCCTATTATTTCTAGAGTACGATAAAAACTAAAATTTGCATCCCTCGTGTGAAGAAAGTTGAAATCTCAGACGTTTCTCGCCCAGTTATGCACTCATCTATGAAAAAAGATTTAAAATTCTTTCAGACGAATATTGCAGATAGGCAGCCTTTTTCCAGATCGTACCTGATTCTCACGGTCGATAGTAAGTTTTCTCACTTTTCAAATAAGCGATTTACCGCGTGACTATATGGCCGTGCAAACGGTGCCTCGTTTTTCAATTCCGTTTCAACCGCGAGATCGGTTTGAAAATAGAGTCTGCCGGGTTGCGGATGTACCGAAACTCGTTCACCGTACGTCCAGAAGGTTGGCGAACCTTTTCCGAGCCGTGAAGGATGTCCCTGATGATCTCTGCGTCGGCTGAACCCTCGGTGCCCTTTCTACCGATAGTTCCGATGTGATGCCTTTCCGTTTTCGCGAGGTCCTGCTGCACCCTCGGCAGCTCTAAATCCTTGGCCATTCGATTCAGGCCAGTGAAGAGATTTTTCATCCAGTTTCCGCCAAACATCTGACCCCGAGTATCTCGGACGCTGTAAATATCGTTTCGTTGTGTGATACAATACACGTTCTTAATGTGTGGAACATCAACGAGCTCTGCGGCGAAGAGATAACGCTCAATCCGGTTCATCGTAATAACCAGCTACGCGGTATAAACTGTGAAAATTTGCCTGTAACCTTGAAGCGAACTCATCTCATCGTCGGATATATTTATCATCAGTCATATTGCTAAAGAACACAGCATCGGAAGACGACCTCTAATGTAGAAGCGAGAAAAGATACCCTGAACCCCACAGTGCGGATGACCATTTGTCACTCGGGGTGCCGTATGGAAATCGGTTCCATTTTCAGCCCGCGGTAGAGACGCGCGATCAAGAGTAATTCATTAAGCGATATCGCCTATGACTGGCATAGAGGAAGTTGAGATATCGTAATTGAATGGTCGGGTGAAAATAGTTATAAGGTTCCTCTCACCCGGGCGGATATACGTATATATATATAAGATATGGAATGGAGGAGAGTCGAAAGATGGATTACTCACGTGCAGATTAGAACGAGGCAGACCATGAAAACAATCCACGGTGTCTTCATCTCAGCGTTTTAAGAGTTTGTATATTGTTCCGACTTCACTGTGTGAATTGTGCAATTATTCGATCTCCCAATTCCAACGCCGTTGACGTTTAACTGCTGCTCTAGCACGATCAGCGAATGTTCAATTGATCCAGACTGAGCGATCTCTTGACAAACTATATCATTATTATTTGCTCTGAGGTCGAGTCACAGAGGTCTGCGCAGCACTGCGTTGAATAGAGCTCGGAGATAGCTTTTGACGTCCGAGGCGTTTGTGTGTGAACTTGTTACACGTAAACATCACTAACATTCTCTCGTAACACGCATAAGTCGGGCTATCGTTGAGGGACGTGGGTCAGCCGAGTGTTTATTATACCTGCGCGCAAATATTCGGACGACAAATAGCGAGGAACCTGAACCATCAACCAGCAGTGTTTTGGTAAACGTGAAAAACAGATTTTTACATAATCTTTTTGAATTAATACTCGGAGTAGTATATACATCGAGGATCTTTTATTCTCAAACGTCACTATGACGACTAACGATGAAGAAAAATTCCCGGGCACCTGCCGCTCGGCTTTGTGTATCGCGGTGTCAAGTTACCTTCAGCATAATTGGGAGTTGCAGTTTCACTGGAGCCCTTTGCTTCTTGTGCAGCAGGGCAGGTTCGAGCGTGGGAAATCAAAAAACACATCGCATCGCGGTTTGATTCGTAATTTTTTTTCTTTCCTTTTCTTTCCCAAACCGATAACGCTCTTTAGCCTCTCTTAATCACCAGGTGGATTACATTGGTCTACATTAGTTGAATGGATCAAACTCGGCACAATAATAGTGCTCAAATTGTGCTCTAACAAACCGACATTAATCTTCTCCACGAAACGGTCTCGACACAGACTTACAGCTTCGAACGGTCAAGTTGAAGAAAGAATCAATAAGATAAAAGGTCGCGGGGTCAGTTTAAAAGTCGTTTAGTGCTTTCCTGGCGTCACGTTTCCTTGAATGATAACGGTGCGGTGTGGTGAGACGAAGTGTTCGGATTCAGACTCGAATCGACCCTGAAATTTAGTGTATATCGTACTCGGATACGAGGACAAAATGGAACGTGTGGTGACGAGTACCACTCGGCACTCAGTGAAAATTGAATGAGGCTACTCATTAACGTTCCAAAGTGTCTAATGGAATACTTTATATCAGCCAGCAATGTGATTGAAAGTGTCAAACCGAAGCCGAGCAGTCACGTTTATCTACTTCATGCTATGCGGACCGTAAAGAACAACGGTCGAAAATACCCGAATATTTTCAATGGGACAAAGCGAAGAGAGTGCTCAAAGTTGAGCGATGGTAGCTACGAGAGTTTGACGCCGAAGTCTCTGCAGCTTCTCTTGATTGGCCTAGGCCATCGGACGACGTTGTTCGTTACGTTTTATTTGTCTCCTCTGCAGCGAACTCCACTCAAGCTGAGCCGCTGGACCGGATCAGAACCACGAGACATGGTCTGGGAGTCCGAACTCTGGGCAGACGCGTATAGCTACTAACCACCTTTATCTACGCCCCCATCTATTATGGAACCAAATACACGCTGAGCTCGCATATCCATGTGCACAATGCTTCTCTCCTCGTGTGTGAGTGCTGCCTCCTCCTCCTGTACGGTTCCTCGAATTTTAATTCCTACTCACGAAGGACCAACCTTGAAGCCTCCCAATCCCCATCGACACCACGATCGAAGGTCAATATTACTCGCGCAAACCACTGCGATCTCCGCTACCTGCTGCAGAGTGCCGTCGTCGAAGTCTAATCCGACATTAGCGAGGCTCTTGAGTCTTGACTGTACGGATGCCTCGAAGCTCGCCTTAGATTCAAGAAGAAATGGCACCTGAGTATCGAGACGACACCCCCTACCTGTTATCGACAATAGATTTTATCGTCGATGCAAAAATAAATAAATAAATAAAGACACCTCGAGTTCGCCGATCAAGGACCCCGAAATCGGTTGGACTATATACTCTCTTACACTTATCGTTAGTCTCTCGGCGTGTCGTGTAGTCGATGCGATAGCCGTGAGCCCAGAGTCCGTTTTCGTGGGTTTGAAAATAAAGGGAATAGAGCTATAAACCGGGTATAAAATACTGTAACTAGTTTCGTTTACACGAAAGGTTCGATGCGCGCCCATCGAAAAGGCGACTGGGTTCGGGGCCCCCGCGATGCTCGATGTTGTTGTTGACCCTTCTACCCAAAACAGGTTTCGGATTATACGACGGGGGGCGGGGGCTTGGAAATTGGAGTTGGAAGGGTTTCCTGCGACCTTGGGCCTCCTTGAGCCTCTTCTAAACCAGGTAGCCGAGCAGGACCTGCCCATTTAGAATTGGATATGCATCGGTGCGCGGCTCACGCCGTGAAACCACCGGATACACGCGGCTTGCAAGAATTTAAAAACGACGTGGCACGAAAAAACCCGGCTTCCCGTTACCCTACTCCCCGCTTCCGGTACCACTACCCTCGGCTCAAGTTCACCTTAATATATGCATACTTACCAGAAATTAATTTCAACTAGATGCGCCACGCACGGTGGGATGGATCGGTATATAAAGTTTCTTAATTAGGCCACAGTCCTATCGTACAGCCGCACATTTACCAACCGGAAGGAACTTCTAACGAGGAAGATTTTCGAAGAGATTTTCGTTTCCAAGAAAGAGTTATCGCCCATCAAGCTGAAAGTTATCATTCCCAAGCATGACCTTTTCCGGTACCGTGCACTAAGTGCTTTCGAAATTAACATCATGTCGTGGGTATCAATCGATTTTTAGAGAGCCAATTACTTCTCACAATTATGAAAAACAAATTTCTTACGAATTGATTAAAACTATGATTTCAGGACATTGATGTGGATTTTGAATCTGGGGGATAAACCGTATAGTCGGGGTTCTTTTCAGGATTAAAACTACAATTTCATGTTAATTAAGTTTTAACGATCTATCGTATAAAACAATGCGTTTTACTTTAGAACGAGCTTTGGAGAAGACCAGACACTCAAAGGCCAAAAAACTTGCCGGCATAACCGAGAATCACAGAAACTTGTTGGATGTACGGTGAAAGCATTACGGTTGATTTTTGTCCCTGCTTTGTCGTACCTTCGGCCAATGATCAATGGCCATGCATTTTACGAGCCTCCGGCTCTACGGCTTTGCCACAGCGTTCCTTCTATCCGGAAGCTTTTTACTGCTCCTGCTGCGGCGTGTCGTAAGTTATTGTAATATATTACACTTCATTTGAAATCTCTGCTGCTGCCGGTGCTTTCCCATCAACGGCTCGAGAGAAATCCGTCAATTTTCATCTTCTCTGTCACGATTTTTAGTAATCTTGGTTCGTGGCTGTTTTGCAAACCACAAATGTACCAACTTAATTTCGTAGGCTTAAATTAACGCCGAGGGGAAATTATTACGCGGTATTTATGTAAATGCATATTATAACAGCTCAAGAAATTGATTCTCGTGATAATTTGAAGGCGATAATGAGCCGGTGATCATTCATCCTAATTCATCCACTTTGAATCGGGCCGATTTAACGCACTCATTGCTGGCTTTAATAATAACGCGGGCATTATGGTAATACCGTTTTACGCGAGCCTTCTCCTTACTCTTTCTCTTTCTCTTTCTCTTTGTTACGGTTATATCTTTGATGATTGGATAATACAGCGATGAGTAAGTAACTCGGGCTCTATCTGTAACGTCTAAGAAATTCAATCTCTCGAATTCCGTTCTTACTGTTGTGAGCAACTCGCTCATATGCCTATCAAATCAAGCCTCGGTTTGAACGAGCTCTGATACGACGCTCAGATGTATTATCTGGAGCGCCAGGATTAACAATTAATACCTACAAGATATAATTTTACCGCTGCATATTGTATAAAACTAATCGTCCGATCTTTTATTCCTCAAAACATCTGCCTCGGGCTTTTCTGACATTATAATACGAGTATGTTCTCAACAAATGACGATTGTTTGTCATAGTTCGTGACGTTATTTTGATGGATTAACCAGATAGTAACTATATTAATTGGACTAAATATGTATCGTTTATCAAATGATATCTAAAATACATATTTTTTTATTTTTTTACTATGGATTCCACTGTTTGGTAATTAATAAGGCTATTTTCGACGATAATAATCGTTATAATTATATGAATACCAGAGAATTCTAAGATTTTCAATTAAAGATTAAAGATTAAAAAGATAATTTTTTTGTCTCTCCATAAGTAAAATCTAAAGCACGTGAACGAAAATTTTGTCCATTCGGGTCAACTTCATTCACAGTAGTCGGAGAGAAAGAAAAAAAAATTGTTCGAATTCCGGGACCGTTGAATCGCGAAAAGTGATAGAACCGTTTTGGCGATAATAAAAAAAGATGATAAAAATAAGGCTGCAATCAGGATTCTTCTTTTTTTCAATAAACTGTTTTGAAATCTGTTTTTTAGTAAGTATGTACTCGCCACGGCTATTATTTCCTAATGGAAAAAGAATGGAGATTTAAAAAAAAATTGCACAGCCTTTGTTCCTCGTCTTCAATAATACTCTGCGCAAAAGCTCTCTCGGTGTTCTTGTCTTTTGTAAAATAGAGTGAAAAAAGTTTGAAAAAACTTACAAACCGGCATCGATAGTAGATGTTACGAGGCCGAGTCGACCGCCAGCTGGCGCTGCTCTGGTGGCTGTAGTTGAAACCTGTATTGATAGTAGTGTGAGAGGGAAGCCGTAGTACGAGAGAACGAGAGAAACGAGGCTTTCAAGACGAAGCGAGCAAGTGTTTCCTTCAGTGCTTACCGCAACACGATTCGAGGCGGAGCGCAGCTCGAATCGACTATAAGACGTAAACAAACTATTCGCGTTTCGTTTTTACCATCAATTATCACCAATAATTTAGGGTGTGTTTTGACAATAAGGGTGAATTGTGAAGGGAGCAGCGTCCCTTGGACGATAAAGTCGATCACTCAGTGCCTGACGAAAGTCACCCTTAAAATTTATCGGGGTGAAATTTCGTCCTCGAAGATACGATGTGCTTTTTTTTTTGTAATTAACTAAGCCAACTAAGCGATTAAGTATTTTCTTTTCTACTATCGGGAAGTGAGTTTTTCAAACTAATATTTCGGGATATTTTACCGCCAGTGTGGAGAGTGCATTGCCAAAAAGTTGCATAAAGCATGTCGCCCTCGCAGGAATCGCCCTCGAATCATTCATCGATCAAACGTTGCTGCTGATCGAGGCCGCCGCCGTTCGCTGTACAGGGTGAGTTATTTCATTTTATGAAAGTTCAGTTGAACTCGCTGAACAAGAGAAACTCTGTTTAATCAAGAAACCATGAGTGATATGAAAAAAAACATGACAACCAAACGCAATCGGGAATATGTATTCCGGGAAGGGAAACCGCGGGGGTCAGATTATTATATATCTACGCCTAAATCCCACGGGAATTGAAGCGGAAGAAGCGAAAGAAGCGAATATATAGATAAGAAACAAATGCTAGAAAAGCTTCGTTGCATTTTTGATTCCCAAACGCGTCTCGCTTACCGCGATCAGATGATGCTAAGCGACCCCCGTTTCATCTTTTTCTCTCACTTTCTTTCTTTCTCTCCTTTTCTACACACAGCGACAACGTCGTAGATGAAATTCAAATTTAACGCAGGTATATATCTGCCATTCATTTCTTTCTTCCTATCTCGCTCCCCCCTCCCCCCCTCTCCCCCCCCTCCGCCCGTTATTTTAAACTCTTTTCATTCTGTCGCGTATGAATAATTTATTGTCAACCGAATGAGAGACTCAGAGGCTTTCTTTCTCTTTTATTTAAAAAAAAAAAACGTCAAAGTGTAACACGCGTTACGCGTGCGCGTCAGAAGAATTGAAACGGATCATTTATTGACCCTTGTTTTAAAAACATTCGATGCCGATCCAGGGATCAGATTTCCTGGCCTCGTTTCTGTTTCTCCTTTTTTTTTTTTTTTCTCTCTCCTCTCTGTATTTGGTTTTTGTTTTTTTCTTATTTCAATTCTTTTTTTTTCTTCTTCCTCTTTTTCTTCTCCTTTCTCTGTGTAATTTCTTTTTTTTTTTTTTTCTTCGCGTCCTCTCTCGTTTGACAAATAAATTCAGACCGGGACTCGTGTTGTTTGTTCAAGTTTTGTTTTCTTAGGCACCGAATCTGTACAACGCAACTGTGTTTTGGTTTTTCACCCTCTTTTACGGTTCGAGGGGTCGCGATTCTGAAACTCTTAACGATCGTAATTCCGCTTACACGGCTTCTTTCAATTTCTTCTGGGTTGGGGTAAAAACGTAGAATGGTCAGAAAATAGATGCGACACGTTATCAAACTTCATAAAAGCCTAAATCCATTTCATAAGATTCCAAAATGTCGAAAAGTTATGGTGTAAACAACCAAATCATGATTCTAACCATTCTATATATTGCTTATCTATACTTTGAACTTTTTACATTTTTAAAAATTGTCTAACAGAATATCGTATATTCATAAGTTTTTGAAAACTCGATATCCACGCCCTTCTATTCTCTAATCTTTCTACATTTTTTACCCCATGCCATCTCTTTATCTCCTTCTCCTTCTCCTTCCTCTTCTTTTTCTTCTTCTTCTTTCCCTCTTTCTACGCCGGTGGGAGTGGCGGACCCAAGTTAGCCGATGGCCCAGAGTCCCTTTTGGGACCCCTGGAGCCGACGGCATTGTCAAGTACACCGAACGTAGGCCAGATCGTAGAATTTTTCGAAAACAGAGTGCTCGTATGCCTGCGTGAGTCTCCTTCGGACGTTGAAAATTTGGAAATCTTTAAGGGCGAAATACCCGCGGGGAGGAAATTGATGGAAATTCTCAACGGGGGTGGTGGCGGATGGCGTACCTACCTGCAACGACGCGCGTCGAACATCCTCTTTCTCAATCTCAAATATTATTCCATAGCACGTACGAATTTTCACTTCTTAAACATTGTTACGCGATTCCGCGTCACGTTCTTATACGGATGTATTTATTCAAGTATTTGTCATGGTTTTTGTGCCGCGCGTGTGGTCTCGTCAAGTACGAGAAAGAGAAAAAAAAAAAAAGGAAACGATAGAAAATTTCGGAACAGAGAAAGAAACGCGCTACTGCTTACTTGCTGCTCCTGCCCCGAAACTACCTGTCTGCCTTTTTTTTCTAATCCCCCCAAGAATTTACCGCCCTTCCGGATTTACTTTTGGTCAGCTTATACCGCGCTCTTATGTTATTTAAAGAGAACCACGACTGCAGGTCTTGATATCTCACCTAACCATAAATAACTATACGTATACACGATGTAACATTACCTAAAAAATTTACTGTTTATTTATACATTTTTATATATATATATATATATATATATATATATATATTTTTGGTTTATTATTACCTTGTAAAATTTTTTGCGCGGTTGAAATCGTCAGCGTCGAATAGCGACGTGAGTTCATCTCTATCGAAATTCTGTATACGTGTAACTGCGTTTCACCTTGCGAATAAGAAGAAGAAAAGAAGAAAAAAAAATTTAAAAAAAAATAAAAGTAATGGCGTTTGGATATATGCCCGTCTGTTCTTTTTACCTCGATACAAATGGATGGAGATAAAATGAAATACTCCATGAATATAGCAGCTGCTTGCGCGTTGATCTATAATAGATGAATTGATCATGCATCAGCGGCTTTCTAGTTGTACGAGGATTTAATACTCATATCTACCGAATGCTTACAAACAACAACGCGCGGTTTTACACTTCGGATATATGGTATGGTGCTTGGGTACTATATATATATATATATATATATATATATACTCACTGATCCGCCTACCGTGCAACGTTTTTTGCTACCATGCACTGACAATGATGTATCTTGTACCTCCCGCGTTTGACCTTTTGAGGGAATCATCAGCAAACAACTCGCGTTTGCTCCGGGCGTTTATATCCGTAAGATCGGATGTGGCAGCAACGAGTTGGGTGTAAAAAACGTACGTGTGGTGCACACCGTATGCGCGAGATGCGAATTAGCATAACTTATACCCGGTGTCTTGTCTTCTTTAACTCCAATTTTCTAACTTCCGATATGTTTGAATTTGAAATTTTTGACGAAAATTTTGGGAAATTTGTCTCTCGGGATTATTCTGGGTATTCAACGTCACTTATACTTTCGTTATAACCGATGATCCTTGTTCTAGGTTTTATCGTTGCATCGATCTTTAATCAAACAAAATCTTCGGCCAATATTTGCTCTATTCCTACGGCAGCATCGCTCACTCGTTGCAAATGATTACGCAATTAAAAATTCTCGCCACACGTGATGTATGTACATACGTGTTTGTGTGTGTGTGTAGTAATGTGTAGCGTACATTATACATACCTTACAAGCTCGCTTTATTTTTCACTTTGAATGTTAGCTTTTGGGTGGGGCTTGGTGCTTATAATCGTATGTCAATAAGCCCAAGGATCGAAGGTGAGAGCTGTTTATACTGCCATGAGATTTTTTTTTAGTTTAATACGGGATTTCACTAAACGGACGCACCGGCCAAAGATCTCCAATGCTAATTGGCATTATACTGTATTCACTGATTGCCGTGTTTAATGAAGACTTGAAGAAATCTGCAGGCTTTAAATTAAAGTTTATCCGTGCCATTATAGTCTATGTTCTTTTTTTTTCAACGTTTCTTTCTCTTTCAATTTTGTTTTTATTTTCGAGACTTCTTCACCTCGCTTAAACTAGACAACGTGATGTCTACATCATTTTTTTTTATTAAGTAACATTGTTGAAAAAATTCCTGGATTGATTGCAGACACGTGATCGTAAGTCTTACTTTTGCATCTGATGTGGAAAAAAATTCATGAAAAATATATATACCTGTGATTTAAAGATTAATGGAACTCACAGTATAAATAAAAAGTTGGGAAAAGAGAAAAAATGGTTGAAAAAATCTGCCGTAATGCCATTCGTTTGCACTAATTATGGTACGACATTCACGTTATGTTATTGAAATAAATTTAAGCAAATTCTAATCACACAAGCTAGAGACGTCAACAATTTAAGTATTTTAGGTTTTATAATTAGACTAATTAAAATGCTTAAATTTTGGTGTTTTTGATCTGTTGGTAATGTGTTTGGGTTCACGTTGATATATCAGCTTGCGTTATTAGAATTCGTTTAGATTTGGCGTCAATCACGTTGCTGGAGATGTTTTGAAACCGTTATTTCTTTCTCTTCCAAATGTTCGATTCAGCTCCATAGTGCCCACTGGTCGAGAGAATTTTTTTTATATCAGTCGGGTAATTTTGTGGCGGGAAAATGAAACGAGGAAAAAAGAGCTTTTACCATCATGATAATAAAGTTCTGAGAATAATGTTTCTTCCTCTTGTTCGGTTCCATGAATTTTAGTCGGAGAAAAATTATAATTTGGTGAGAGAAAAGTGAGGGAATTTTTTTAGACTGTTTTTAACCGGTCTTATTTTTTCTCAAGCTTCGAGTCGCTTGTTCACCCTTTTTCTGGAATCGCAATTCACTGCGGGAATGATCGGCGAGGAAAATTAAAAGAGCTGTAAGTGCCAGTTTTTTAAATATAAAAAGTACAATTTTTCTATAAAGTGCAATTTTTTTTAAGTGTCATTAAAAAAAATTTCTCGTTTCAAACGGCACTTAGAGTCTTCCTAATTCTCCTCTTCAATTACCTCGCAGATACGTATGTGCGTTTTCGCGCGCTAAGCAACGAACTAAGAAAACGAGGCCGCGTCGTTATTACAAGTTCGAATGTCGAAACGGGATCCTGGAGGCGACGTCGCGACGCCTCGTAGCCGCGTCCTGGGACCAGTGTTGTAAAACGGCAGCAGTAATTCCGCTGCAGGGAAAAGGAACCGAGGGAACACGCGGCGCTCCCTATATGGACGGAGTTCTGGCGAGAAGGCGCCCCACACACTCTAGTGAAACGCGGACGTCGAGGTGGAGGAGAACGGACCCGATGGCCTCGGTACCTACTCGGCTCTCTCGCAGATAAAATTCGCGCGAAAGACGCGTGCGTGTCACACGCTTCTCGTCGTTTCCGCACGCGTGAACCAGGAACTAGGATCTAGGATCCAGAAGTAATAGTAGTAGTAGTAGTAGTAGTAGTAGTAGTAGTAGTAGTATTGTACTAGTCTAGCGTAGTTATGGTTGTCATGTAAACAAGTATGCGCATCTGTATCATATACCTACTACATTGGTACATAAGGATCCGAACCTCCACCTCCACCTCCTCCTCCACCTCCTCCTCCACCTCCACCTCTGCCTACTTTCTCGCCCGGGGCAAGGCAGCTTCGCGTCGTCGTCGGTCGTCACGAGATCTCTCATACCTAGGCCGATTGCCTGCCGTATGCACGCCCTGACCACTTATACTTATATACCCCGTACCTTTGCCAAGCCGAAGGCGGCGGGCGGTGCTCTCGTGTACGACGTAGGTACGAGATACGCGATTCAACCTCTACCTCCACTATATTTACCCTCGTTGATGAGTTATTACCGTATCACGACCGGAAACACGCGCGATCCTTCCAATGTCAGGATGTTTAACACCGCTTTTTCAGATCTCTTCTCTTCCGGTTTACTCGCGTTTATTCCCATGTTTCGTTTCAACGTGGATTTACTTGATTTTTCTTTTTTTCTGTTTGTGGATATGTTCTTTTTCCTTTTCTAAACTTTGATCTTCATTTTTTATGGTAATTATATATCGTAGTATAATTTATACAATCAGTGTTTTATTTATTTATTTTCATTTTCTTTTTTTTTTTGCTTCTGCTTTTGCCCAACTTTTGATGAAGATTCCTAAAGCAGTCGTATAATATAAATACGAGATCGTAACGAGATGGGATAAAAAAAAAAAAAAGAAGTATTAAGGAATATCCAATTTCTAATTCTGTTTCGAAAATTGACACAAAGTTGTTCGACAAGATCATAGACATTAAATTTAAAGAATGCAGATTATATGAAAGTGGGACGATCGGAGTCTAATGGACGATCGATTGCATTTTTTTTTCTTTTCGAATCCGTCTAACTAAGCAATATAATACTGACGGACAAATTGTTTGTCAATAGGTATTACACACGGATTTCACGCTCATTATTTCTTATCTTATTCTCAAAAATCGTTTAGTAACACATAAATATATTAGCTTTTAGATTTCTGACTAAACCGAGAGATAACTTAAATGCGCAAAATGCTCCGAGCCGGTTTCCGGTATCTGTATACTTTGAACACTGATTGTTAGTCTAATTGCCAGGCATTGACGAGGTAATAGCATCAGGATAGGAGGACTCATTAGTTGTTCAACATGCCGCTAATTGATATTTCTCTACCTACCCATACCCACACACACACACCCACACACACACACACACGTTATGTATGTACATACACATGTAAACGTATTACGTATACCGCCAAGCCCTGAGCAACTTCCGCTTGGTTTTAAAACTCTGTCGTATATTATCCGGCTAGTTTCGCATTATTCATTTATTCATTCATTCGTTCGTTTCACGGTGCATCGCGTAATTATACCGGCGACTTTCCCCCCTCCAGCAGCTATTAAGTATATACCTAAACACAATCAGGCCGAATCGATACGTCCAATTTTGTCACCGAATTAATTAATCATTCGTATAATTTCTTCAAGTTCAGTTGTCGTAACGTCGTATTACTATATGGAGACTCGAAATGGAGTCGAGATAGAGTCTCGAAATTTGTGGCACACGATTGTACAATAATAATGATAAAAAAATAAAAAAAACAGTAATAATAAAAATAAATCATCCTCGCCTTTAGAGTGAATTTTGTAATATCGGAGTTTCTTTTCCGTATATAATCGTATCTCATACGCATAACGAGCCGAGGAGTTTAGTTAACATCGTCCGATTAACAAACTATGTGTACAGAGTTGATCGTGACTTGAGGCAACAGTTGTAAACCATAATTGTCCTGAATTACGATGAATCTGTGCGACGAAGCGCCGAGGAGATGATGATTCGAGCCGCGCAGGTCAGGCCGTAGAACTCTGTAAAGTCACGCGAGTTCAGGAGGGGCCTTAAAGAATCCGAGGATGAGAAGCCCGTATCAAGTGCAATGAGCAGCTTCGTCGTCGTTGCAGAGCTTTATTTATTATTATTATTATACTTATACCGCGTCTGTGATTTACAACTAACGTCAGACTCGCAGGATGAGAATTATTAGCCACGTAATACGCGCGCTTCTCACGTCCAATCGAGCTTATCGTTACGTAAAATACATGCAGAGTCACACGCACACAAAGTTATAATAACGCTGATAGAAAGATTCGATTGCTTGCTTTTGTGTGTGTGTGTGTGTGTGTGAAAAGGCGGCAAGGAAAGACGCCCTGCAGGCTGCGATGCACCGACAAACTTCACTTCTCTGGTCACATCAAATACAATTCACCGCCGTCCGTCGGCTCGTGTATTATTATGTACATTATTCGTATGCATATATAATATCTATATGTATATGTACACGCACACAATGTATGTGTGTTTATCTCTCTCTGACCAGACTTGACCCCACAATACAAAGTTCGACGTATCTATCTCTATTTGTCTCTCCCACGTGTGCACGATGGATTGTAGTTCGCAATGAAGTAGAAAAGAATAAATAAATAATAATAAGAAATTGACAAACAAAGCACAGACACGTTTTATTAATAATTTCCGAAAATCTGGGGCCTCTGAAATCTAATTCTTTTACTTTTTTTCCGATTTTTTTTTCTGCAAATCGCTTTTCATTATTCATCAATCAGTCATAGAATTAAATTAGGAAATAGGAATCCAATGATTTCGTCAAATTTTTTGAGGATTGTAGTTAGCATTTATCATTCCTTGCGCATGTGGTATATACATGTATGTATTATATTTCATATTTTGTTTTTAAAAGAGAGAGGAAAATAAGGAAATGAAATTCAAACAAGTTTGCCTGTAATTGTTTCACATTCCTCGGCTATCGGTTCTCCGGCCTCAGACCAACTGCGTATCCGCCTACGGTAAAAACCGGGATGTTTTAGTGCGAAACAAATGTAGGTAACTGGTCCTCATCGTGTTTTACGAGATCGAAGACAAATCGAGCTCGACGCGTTGGGTTGCGTCGGTCGAGATAGCCAAGAACTTACGGAATTCCGTTTGGCCATCTTCGAACGCTGGAATAGAAGTTTGAAAAATAAAACTGGAATGTCTATAAAATTGCGATAATTAAATTTTTGAATATTGAAAAGAAAAATACATCTAATATAGACCTATAGTTATATAATGAAAAAAATCACGGCTATGCGTTAAAATGTAAAATTCATGACAATTCTCACAATTCTCAAGTATATTCAAATGTATTTTTTACTTTTTTTGTAACTCAAATTTGGTCCAAATTTCTATATCTTTCCAATTTCTAAATTTACTTCTAAATTTTCAATACCATTGAAGAGATTAGAGATAAAAAAAAAAAATCGTGCTCAAATTTTCGAATTCTCTTATCAGAAAATCGAGACAGTTTTATTCTCGTATTCCGTACGTACAAAATGATCTTCGTTGTAAATTATTATCTCAGGTGATTATCGAAGTGGCTTACCGAGCACGCGTTAATTACCGATATTGAGAAGAAGTTTAACCACGCGGCTCTGGCGGGGCAGGGAAGGGGGGGAGGGGGGGGGGGGGGGGTTATTGGGAGGGCGTGAAAATCCCTTGGGGGCCATAAAACCTGGCGGAGGGAAAACTCATGGTGTTTTAGACTCGGTTTTTAGGTGTCCTTTACCGATTTCTGACGCTGCACTCGCGCCGTTGCGTTGGCTGTATTTATTAACGAGTTCGGGGGGCCTTTCCTTTCTTACTTCCTTACAGTCGGATCTTCGAGTGGGGTTTAACTTTTAAGGGAACAGAGCCTGGCCTATGCCATATGGAGAAGTGTCTGGCCGGCTTTCATGCAACCCGTTCACTCACACAACCCCCCATATTTAACGCAGACACAAGTTGTACGTATATTCACACCGTGGAGTCCGGTCTGGCACTCCAGCCAGGACGGTCACAATGCGTCCTTTGTAACCCCGGAGGAGAGTCGAAGTTCGTTTCTTTTTTTCTTTTTTCCTTTTTCTTTTTTTTTTCCTTAGTTTTCTTCCTCGTTAATCTCTCTTTTCGTTTCCTATTTCCTTTTTTTTTTTTCCCTTCTCTTTCAGAGTTATTGTTGTTGTTTTCTTTCTTTTTTTTTTTTTATTCTACGGACAGGTTTGTTAGTATAAATTAATGTGCAATTGCGAGGTTTTTTTTTTTTTTTTTTTTTTTTTTTTGGTCGAGACGATATTGTATAATAATTACGATGGTTAGATAACCGTTCCAAGTGTGAAAAAAATCTTATACAGGCTAGATGAGAAAATATAGTAAAAATAGCTTCAACAAATTTGGTTACACATAAATGACGAGGTCTTAGAGTAAATAGATTTTGACTTTTGTACTTAAATGTAATAATGAGTCACATTTCTTGGGAATTTATTACACGCATACGGGCGATATTAATTGTTGGAAATCGTGCTGCGTTGTAATCTGCCAATTAATACTGATTATAAAACTGTGTGTGTGTGTGTATATTATATCAAGAGAATACGTCACGTATCTCAAAGTAACGGAAGGAATCGCGTGTCAGAGATGAAAAAAAAAAATGCGATTAAGCGTAGAGAAAGAGAGAAGAGAGGATGAAGGAAAAAAATGGCAACGTCCTTGCAAAAATTCAACCTTATTAACTAATCGGTTTTTCTCTTTTTTCCATTTGTCGGTATAATCTCATTTAATCTAATCTAATCTAATCTAATCTAACTTTCAAATACGCACGGTAAATTCAAGAATTTTACCTGATGATCACTGATCACGAATACACGCGCTTTACGGCATCAAAGTAGGTACCTGTTTTTATTTTTTGGCTCCTTCTTTTTTTACTGTTCTTTTTTTTTTTTTTTTCTCTCATCTCTTTACAGCGTTACGTTTTTTTAAATTTTTCGCTGACTATCTGTGTCACGAAAAATGAGGTTCGTGGACAGAACAAACAGGTGTCGCGTATGTTTTATCGCCTCTTTACGCATCCGCCTCCGCGTGTCAGCGTTGAGATAAAAAAAGAAAAAATGTAATTCACATTTATTTTCGAGTACCTACCTGCCTGCCTGCCTACCTACTTACCTTAGACGCATTTTTTTATCATCAGGCTGCCTAGTTCGTTGTTATGTATATCATGCGTATATCTATATCTATGTCTCTCTGTATGTGTTGTATACACTTCGTTGTATCTCTCAAATCCTGTGCATGATTCAGAAGAAGTTGAGCAACAGATGCTGAAGCGCCTCGCGGGCGTGGGTGGAGGTAATTAACGCCTCGGTGAAATTAACGCCCTCTTCACCATGCATTTATAAATAATTGTACGGAAATGGAAGAGAGAGAGAGAGAGAGAGAGAGAGAGAAAAAATGGAGGATAAAGACCAGAGGGTGAAGGCTGGGTAAAAAAATACGGCGGAAAACGGAAAAGCGCAACTTTTTATTCAATTCTCTTTCATTTTTCTTCCAATCCTATCTTTATTTTTCATCCTCTTGATTCTTATTATTATTTCATTTATTTTGTTTTTTCTTGTTTTTTTTTTTTTTTTTGTACCCCTGAGCTGCGCGTCATCGCTGCGCAAACTCGTATCGCACACCATCTTTACACTTCGTTGACTTACTCGTCTCGAGTTACATCTATATGCATATATGCACGCAAACTTTTTTCATTATATACGTATATATACGGACTCCGATGGTAGCTGGTGGTTAAAATTTCTGAGGGATTAATTGGCCGCTTAATTAGTTTTTGGAATTCAGGTCGATAATAATCGGTAATTTGATATTTTGGGTGCGCATAATATTATATTAACCCTCTTCATCTGTCACCTAGACGTATACATTATACAGTTTTATGTGTGTGTATAGAAAGACTTGAAAAAAAAAAAATAAAAAATAAAACACGAATTCCGTAGAAAAGGTTGCAGAAAATTATTAAATTTTTAATTGGCAATTTAAATTTTTCAACCGTCTCGATGTAACGGATGAAAGAAAAATTGTTTAAAATATAAAATTGTCATAGCTTATTATCTCACGTTATGAAATAATCAATGATTTTCTCATACTATCCACAATACAAGGTACATAATTATTATATAAATACACCGTTTTGAGGGGGGAAAGGAGGCGGGATTTCTGTTATCTGCAGTTTGTCGTATTAATTACACCTGCGACGACGCGTTTCGACCTCGTGAAATGAAAAAGAGGCGGCGGTGCCGATGTGCCAGACAGCACGTCGCCTCGGCTGTTATCACATTCGAGAAACTAGGTATTTGTTATTATACTCGTACGAATGTAAACCGGATTGCAAGGGATTGCTCGCCGTTCTTTGTACAAAGTACGATGAAGGTACGTCACCTTACATAATATCGTACATACCTACACTCTGTGTACATATATTTACACATAGGTGTGGCGGAGGCTACGTGGTCGCGTAGAGATTACAGGTATACATATATACATTTAATTTAATACATGTATGTATAGGCACATGGGTATTATGTATAAACAGCAGTGGTCAGGTGCTCTGTCAACGGTTTTTTTTTTCTTATACACGGACCGTCAATCATTCGCCCAGCTGTCCATTATACCTGGGTAAAGTGACTCGCGAAATACTAGACGACGATCATTAAGTCGTAACTAATTATCGCCAGGCATGAAATTTCAAGGGGCCTTAATTCGGTGGGCGTAGGATAATATACTTGGTGTAATAATAATATACCTATATTGGTAAGTTTCTTTGTGCCTAAATGTAGTGCGCCGTATTAATTATCAATTTTTTACTTCTCTTATTTTACTTTCTCATAACTTTTTTTTTTTTTTTTTTCCAAACTGATTAATCTATCCTTCGGTTAACCCAACGAAACGCAACGAAAAATTTTTAACCATCTATCTATATAATTTTTCCGAATTGCATTTTTAACTTTGAAATTTTCATTCACGTGCGACGAAATTTTCGGATCGTTATTCACTTCTCGACGGTCTTAGGATGTTTTCTTTCGAATCTTATTCCGAAGTTGCTTTTTGACACTTGGGAGCTTAAAAGTGGGCGCGAATGATGAACGAGGAAAAGCTTTCGAGTGGGAATAATTCGTCGACGACGGCTGGCTGTCGTCGTCGACGTAATTCTATGGCGCAAGTTTTCACTACTAGCTCACTACTAGCTCAGACCCAGAAGCAGCAGCAGCGGTTCATCGTCTCGCGTTTACCCTGCAATCTGCACCACGTGCTGAGCTATGCATAGTGTAAACAGCCATCGAGTTCCTCTGCTGCATGTTTGTATAATACTTATATAGGCACCGCTGCAAGCCGTTAAACACCGGGAATTCCATTCCGCGTCTATTTAAAAATCACTATTTAACAATATATTGAAAAAATCGTAGAACCCATCAATTTTCTATGTATATTTTACGCATTGAGTAATATAAAATGCATCGGAATTATCGGTCTAATGAATAGAAAAAACACAAATCATTCCCACTTCCGCATTATAAGCATGCAGTGTACACATTAAGACGTCGAGTTGTTCAAACGTCCTGACAAAATTTTTTCATTAAAAATAAAAGGTTTGAAGTAATTTTACCTTAATTAAATCTGTCGGTTATATTGAGATGCCTGTGGGATAAAAAGCAAAATTCATTAACAACTGAACGCAGAATTTTTTCTAATCGCAATGTAATTTCTCGTATGTTTACAGTATAAATTGCACTGTGCAGAAATGTAGGTACGACGTTGTATGCAGGTTAACATGAACGTGCATTGCAAACTGCGCGTGAATAAGCCGCAGAAATTTTTAATCGTAAATCGTTCTCTGTACGAAGGTGAATTATTCCGATTGCGATAGAATAAACCTGCATAAGTACGAGCAGTAATATTATAGGTATAAAGCCTGATGCAGTTTGTATGCTGCAGTGCATACCTATAAGCTTGAACGCGTAACGTGTGTTTACAAAACAGGCGTAAGTGTGAATTGCTACATGGCCTAGTTACCCCCCTTCTGCTTGTCTTCATTTTCTTCTCACCTCCCCTTCGCTCTTCTCTTTTCTTCTCGACTGCATCCAGCATCTCGCGAGAGTCGCTCTTGCAGCATCTTCGACTTCTTCTTTATCTTCTTCTTTACCTTGTTCCAAGTAAGCTGCGTCGTCCGCAACTTGCACAACTAGTCCCATTGACGAAGAATCACTTTCGGGAATCTTTGTTATCGTAGCAAAAAATTTCTGCGTTAATCTACAGGGTAATTCGGTGCTGGTGAATAAAAAAATTGATTCTTCTTGTTCTTGTTTTTTTTTTTTTTTTTTTTTTTTTTTTATCGTTTTTCTTCACCTTCCGATTTCTATATAACAATCTCTTATCGAGTATAGGTAATCAATTAATTAAGTTTCGCGGGTGATCTTTGGCTTCACACCTACGCTTTGTTATAACCATTTATTATACGCTATATGTATGTATTGTATGTAAGTACAATACAGCGGACGATAATAACGGCGTATTGATCTTATTGCCGATGGCTGTAGCTTATTGTCTACCTAATGTTATACGTAGGTATGGGAAAATGTGAGAGTTGCGTGACTTGCGTATAATCACGCGTTATATATTATAACAACCTACGTACATTTCATATTTAATATACAGGTGCGATATAAGTGTGCCGAGTAATTATCTCTGATGTTTCGGCAGCGCGCGGTTGCAGTTATAATAATTAGGATTATTATACATGCGCAACTTCCATCTCGCAGCAAGTAACACGACAGTTCATGATCTTGGCTAAGAAGGAAAAGACTTTTTGTTAACTGCAATTGAGAGAGAAAAAAAATATTTATGTATTCATATATATATATAATACCTGTATAATTGTATATATAATTTTTATTTGTCGATTCATTTAACTGGGGGGGTAAGAATAATTTACAAAAATCAAAAAAGAATATTATTATAAAATAGTTAACATTTTTCATTCGTAATGAAAAACATGCAATGAGAAGGATTTTAGTTTACAGCATCCAAGACACAATGGAAACGGCGATAAGTCACGAGATCAAACTGCAATCCGGCATTTGATTGTGAAACATAAATCCTCTCTCCGATGTGAAAATTATCTCTTCAGCCTCTCACATCGTCAGTCAGCTTGACGAACAGTGACTAGATAATGACCCTGTCATGACGTAAAAGATTATTCGTGTTTCGCGCGGCATTTCGGGTCGGAGTATAATCACTGATATTGCGCAGTCTGTGTCATTTTATGTACCTGGGCATTATAGGTAATGTGAAACCGCATAAATAAGAGTGCTGCTGAAATTATTCCGCCATATTTGCGCTAGTTTTGATTAAAACTCGCATCTTTTCTATATATAAAATCATTTTTTCGTTCACAGTTCTGCATATCTTCGTAATTTATTATCCCAGAGTATAAATTAATTTATTACCCTTTCTTGGAAATTACTCATGTAATATATAAATCTCAAGTATAGCGGAAAGTAAACCACCGAAGATTAACGCAATAATAATCAATCCAAGTCTACGACGCTTGGGTGATTATACACATTACGTCGTTGCATCAATCCTTTTCTATTAAAAATCAAATAGCGCAACAGACGGGGGATTGATTTCCGACCTGATTATCTTATGGCTTTATACATATATATATATGTATCGTAATTTCTCGGAAATCTTTCCGCGGTGCAGCACTCGCATTATTCAAACCGATCATTTAGCAACGCGCGGCGTTTCTCTCTGATCGTTAGGCGTTAAAACACGCGTTTCGCATCGCTGTGTCACGGATATCGCTGCTGTGTTCTGCTCTGCTCTGCAGTTCCGTGCTGAAGAGCATTCAGTCTTCAAACACGCGATGCTATATTCACGAGCGCGTGAACTGCAACTGGATTTACGCCAACTTTTCATCACGGTATAAATATGATGACGAAAAATTGATTCATACGAAAATTTGGTACAACGAAGACTTGAAATGGATTATTCGATATTCGATGAAGGTGAATTTTCTACCAAAAGTCAATATTCACCGTTTACCTAAACGAAGAGATCGAATTCAAGGAACGCACATTCGGGACCATAAAATTCGATTGTTGATAATTTATTACTGAGAAATATCGCGTTGCCTTTCGCGTAGTACAATTTTAATGGATCGAGAGATCATTTTGGCTCCGGGCTACAGTTAATTGTCTACAAATCCGCACCTGAAATACATGTTTGATGTATGGTTAACACGCTTTTCATCGATGTGTAAGATCGTCAATTATAACCACAGCTGTAATTATCCACCGGGAGAAATTTTTTTGTTACGGTTATGATACAGTTCCCAAGTATTTTCGCTTTTTTACCGTAACCGAGAAATACAGTTCTGGATAAGAAATAAATAAATAATAAAATAAGACAAGTACTGTAGCTCTTAACGCCGAAAATCAATTGTTCAATACTATTTTTTTTGATTGCGACCACGCTTGTACGAAACTTTTTCTTAACTATTATAAATTGAATAATATTTAATCATTTTTCGAAGGATACCTAATCATTTTATTTTAGCAAATGCTAGTAACTGGAACAAATGAAATTTTCTTCACTGCAGTTTAGTGTATTATTCATATATTGATCGACTTATTCTCTAACGAAATATATTTGAAATCGCGGTTCTTTTTCGCCGAGTCCTCTAGCAATGGGAAAGGGAAAACGAAGTTCGCGCATCGATAGCGTCAGCGCATGCGCACGGAGCCTCTAGATCGCGCCGCGAGTGTCCTGAGCAAGCCTGAAGGCGTGCGCAGCGCGGACGGGAGCTGCTTATCGGCACGATATCGCATAACCGAGTGACTTGTTTGCTGCTGCGTGTACCTGCCTGGTTGCTGCAGGTTAGCCGTGTCACAGAATGAAGGTCTAACTAACCGTTACGTTAGACGGGCGCGAGTCGCACCTGACGATCAGATCGAAACTACGACGGTAATCGGCAGGTTCCCCTGCCGCTCGTTCGGAAGAAAAGATCGGTCGCGGGAAACGAGACGAAGCCTGGGGGGATAAAAAGAGATGTGATTGGGGAAAAAGAGAAACATGTTCGTTGACTTATCGGCGTTCGCAGGTATTAACGAGGATCACGTCGACGAGACGCGACGCGACGCCATGGATCGCCCACGCGGAAGAGATCACTCGCTGCAGATAAAGTCGTTTTCTTCTTTTATCTTCTCCCTTTAATTCGCGCCATCCTGCAGCTGTCATTTTACATTCTCTCTCTCTCTCTCTCTCTCTCTCCTCTTGATTTTGACGAGACGTTATCTACAGCACCGATATAATCAACCTCGCTTCGTGTACTCGATTTTTGACTCGGTACGTCCTTACCGACTTCCGGTTATTCGACGCCTGCAGACTTCCGCCGATCCCGATCGATCTTCTGCTCGAATCGATCAACTTTTTGTGTTTTTTTTCTTTCAATTTCCAACCTCTTGCACAATGATCGTAAGTGATTTTTGGGAGAGTAGAGACGCAGAGCAATGAGGGGTTGATTGATAGATCGATCGGTGATTCCTCATGGTGTCTGGGCGTTTTCATACGATCCAAGAGGCTGCGCGGTACAGGCTGCACATTTTGTTGGTTAGAATCGAGGATCAACGATTGTCGTGGAAGTTTGTTTGGATACAAGTCAGCGTCTTCTTCTACGTCGTCACCTAGCCCGAAGCCGGTTCCACTTATGATGCTTGAACGATGCAATTGACTAATATAATTATAAAGGTGCCCCTCCGCATGCGCATCCATGTGTAATAACGTTATAACCGTCGAGTGCGAGTAACATCGCGTGCTGTACTCGTACCAGCTCATCCGATGGCTTAGCTTCGTGGATGGAAAAATAAACATCAAATATTATCGTTATTCACCCGTCATCCGCATATCCACACGCCTTCGGGCCAGTGATGGGCAGGATTTAACGCCGCCGCTTCCATCCTATCCTTCTTGCTACAGGCGTTACAATATGCCCGACGCGACGCCTCGTTTCTCATCAAATCTTATAATCGGTCTACAAGAAGAAAAAGAAGAAGAAGAAGATGAAGGGAGATAAAAACACTTGTCACTGAATTTAACATGCAATTTCATGATTCCGGAAAAAAAAATCCTCGATGTTGAATGACGAATTCTTTGAATCATTGATACCGAAAAAGAGAAGAAAAACATGACTTCTTCGATGATCGTGGAACATGATGAAAAGAAATTTTTTCATCAAGGTGATTGAAGCCGAATATTGTTTTATTATTTGTCTTCTCCCGCCTCTTGTCTTCTCTACTCTCCTGAAATTCGTTAAGATTTTTACTGCTCGAGTAACGGGGAGCGTCACGGAAGCCCGTGAGATGTAAGAGGAGCGGCAAAGCAAATCGGCCACCCCAAAACAAGAATAAAAATAAGAATAAGAATAAGAATAAGAATAAGAATAAGAATAAAAGGTGCGCAAGGTTCCGCTGCAGGGATACACGGGCCCTGGGTGAACCGAGGGCATGTTACCATGTAGGGCGACTCGCTCGGCATAAAACTCTGCACATGGGTACCTTAACACAAGCATCTGCAGACGAGGCAAAGAGCCCGCGAATCCGCGATACCTACTCGGCAACACACGCGCATTTCTCCTGCGTATACCTATGCATGTCGTACACACACACACACACTCGCGCTGTATAAGCCTGCATACACTCGGATCGCGGAGAAGTTAACGCGAGTCAACTGTACACACGTATAGGTTGAAGTTTGCAATTGGCCACACCCTGCGAGGAGACCGGGATGAGGCGAAGAAGTCGCCTGAGGCCGTAATTTCATTCGCGTATCTGTATTCTGTGTTTGTGTGTGTGTGCGCGCAGCAAACGACACCTATATGCAACTTCTATACTTTAACGTGTGGAAACGCAACGCGGCGCCAAAGTCGCTTCAACATTTCGTATGTTTATGGTCCGTCTACCGAAAATAAATTTCACGCCAAATTGGCTACGTGTCGATATTTTATTTATATGGATATATGTGTCTGTGTGTGTGTGTGTGTGTGTGTGCGCGCGCGCGGATGAACACGTATGATAATGCAGTTATATGCAAACTTTTTTTTACTGCCCGTTATTTTGTCTATAGTTATAATATGCGTATAACCGTTATCTGATACTTTGGCTTTGTGCACGTTTGCACGCACAGAATCTTACTACGTGATTTAATTGCTATGCGTGAATTATTATCGATAAGATTTTTCAAATGGATAATTGAAAGGCGAAAGAGTATGGATGACCGAAAAGATGTGTAATCTTATTCAGGGTGTCCAGTGTTCATGGAAATTATGGAATCAGGGAATTCTTAGGGAATTTTATATCCCATGGAAAAAAGCTAGAAAACTCAGGGTATTTTGATGTCGTATCTGGAATATACTAATTTTCATCCCAGGTTCATAAAAATTTAGCCATACGGTGAGAAAGGAAATTTTTATTTCAACTTTCAGGTAATCGTCACGAACCAAGCTCTGATTTCTTAAAAATTGTACGTGCTAGCGAATTCTTACAAATTCACCTCGCAATGAGCTGTGCTCTAGTCAAATACAGAATATTCTTGTTCGTATGACTATTGTATTTATCACTTTATTCTGCACATGAGAACAAACTGGATAAATAATGATTCTTGTCTGGAAAAGCTGGAATTCTCAGAGAATTACTTTTTCACAAATAACTGGACACCTTGTTATTTAAAATAGACTTTGATAATTGGGTGATTTGTGCAATAACAACCGATACGAAATAATTCAATTGACTGACACGAACAAGGGGAATGAAATTTTTATTATTCACGCATTTTTCTTCATTCAAATCACGTTCATGTAATAAATGTTTTACTGCGCTTTCCAAATAACAATGAATACCTGAATCATGTACAATTGCCGTTTAAGATTATATACTATTCGGAAAAACTATCTAAACTCGATTAGGCAGCGCTTGGCGCTCCTGCGTTTTACGTCGCGATTAGACGCAGCTTTGAACCGTTTCGTTTCCCTATCTCTATCTATCCCTGTGCAACGTGGGATTAATCGAGTGTGAAGTACACCTTGATTACATCCTGAAACGGCACACCCGCAAATGTTGGCCAAGGCTTGGATTAAAGAGGAGAAAACAGAATAATTATTCCTGATTCGGTCGGTGATATAAGAAATCGGTTTCATATAGAATGTCGATGCCATTAAACAATGACGATTTGCAATAATTTCGGATAGAAGAAAAATACGATAAAATTTTAAAAGAGTTTGCCAAAATTTTATTACAACAGTTAACCAAAATCTGCACAAGTAACATTCGAATTGAATGATATGAATTTTGGAAAAATACATTTAGACTGAAATTAGATCGAGGATAATTGCAAAATTGTATGAGATTAGATCGTAAAGATTGAAAATTATTTCTCTAGCCGTGTAGACAAGCAATTATTAGAGAAATTAATATATAATATTGAATTGTAATATTTCTTGAGTCGATGAAACCGGCGTACCTACCTATACTTGACTAGTTAATCACAATTGAAATCGATCCAACAAACAGACAACCATCGATCCAACAAACAGACAACCGGACTACACGAGCTTCCAGATAACTCGGGGCTGCTTGCTTCACGTATATCAGAATGTAATTAGAGATTTTATTGTCGAATAATCGAGTCATCCCGAACATCCATACGAACGTTTCTTGCATGGCGAAATAATTTTAGCCTCAGACAGCTCGCAGAAGAGATTAATCCTGCAATGTCCGAAAAGTTTAACAGACGATTTTAACTTCTTTGTTTGGCAGCAGCGTCGTCGGCGAAGAGCTTGCGATTAGCCAATTTCGCAAGCTCCTCGCGGAATCGTAAATTTTCGAATACCTAACTCTCTCTTTTTCTCTCTCTCTCTCTCTCCTCCTAAGTTTGTACGCGTTTACGCGCAGCTTGAGGCGGGCTCGTTTTAGCCTCGGTTTTTAAAGCGCTTCACGGAGTTCGACTTTACGACCCCCGGAGTTTGTATAGGCAGACCTTTGTTCGCCGACTAACTTCGCACGTCGCTTCCACGCCATGTTGCTTATGCAGTCTACCTACGTATGTATGTGTGTATGTATAACGCGTCGTTATACGAATTTAAAGCCCTATTTTTAAACCTTCGGGAGGCGCGATCGTTCGATGACTTGGGTTGGTTGCCGATTATTATTTTACCCTGCATGGCTTGGAACGAGGAAAGCAAGGGGGAAAAAAAGACTGAACGAATTGCAGGTTTTAAATACAACCCGCCGGATGAAACAACGAAAATAACGAAAGGTTGTTTCGGGCTGCGCTATAAAAAAAGAAATAATCACATATGAGTTACAACGATAATTGTTAAAGAAATTCACGCGGTTTTCGTTTATATAATACATGTATATAATATATATGTATACACACATATGTATACATAATATTAA
The DNA here is from genome assembly GCF_021155765.1 of Diprion similis. Taxonomy (NCBI): domain Eukaryota; kingdom Metazoa; phylum Arthropoda; class Insecta; order Hymenoptera; family Diprionidae; genus Diprion; species Diprion similis. Next base: position 13,837,729 of record NC_060116.1, on the reverse strand, counting down.
CAGCATGCCGCACGTAGGTATAATATCAGCCCAAGAGCAAACCAGTTGTAAAGAGCAGCTAACGACTGTTCTACTTAACGCCGCGACTTAATTAATGGGGATAAAAAAAAATGAAGGGGCCAAGAAATGGAGAAAAAAAAAATGAAGGAACAGAAATAAAGAAAATGAAAAGAAAATACTCTTCTGCACGGTCAGAGATTCTTCGGCAGCAGCTGCCTCTGAGGCATGTATATATATATATATGTATATGTATATGTATATATGTATGGTGCACGCTGTTATAATATGACCTGCGGGAATTCTTCGCTCTCTTAATTATTTCTTACTTACGCTAAAGCCTTTATTATTATATCTATAATACGCGCGCTTTAATTGTGTTGTACTCACGAAATCCACACCAAATATGGACAGTATTTAACGCAATTCATGCAATCGTTAGCCTGACGTTTATTTCAATATTATATCATGTCCTTTATTTTTAAACAATAAATACTTAATAACGTAGGTATTTATCGTTTCGGATATATGATATGTTACACCTATACTATTTATAAGGTGAAATGAAATTCAATCAAATGAAAATAGATTTTATTTTCACTTGTCAATCAAAATTGTAAGTCTACCTACTTGGATTATATTGAAAGGCGTGATGGGTAATCGGTAATCAAATCATTGATCAGCAAACAAAATTTGGTAAAAAAATAAAGATGACTGCTCCGAGATTGTTATTTATATGTATAAACACACTAATCAAATACGTGTTAAGCTTGAAGTTGGTAAACAGTGTGATAAGATTCTTATCTCGGTACTTATTAAGAGATTTATAAAACCGAATGAGGTATCGAAAATTGAATAAAAAAAAAAAAAAAAATTACAATATATTCGCCTAACCAATTTTAGCAATCACAATATCTACCCTAGAATATCAATTGATATCAGTATTTTCGGAATTATGCTACGATTTTTAATGATTCTAAACTTTTGAAACTTTTGATATTTCCAATTAAAATGAAAAAAAAAAAAAAAAAAAATCTTCGAACTTTCCCGATTTCTGTATAATTTTTCAATAATCAGTTTCAATCATCAGTTCGGAACGAATCGACTCGATTTATTTGTTGACCAAAAATGGCGGTGCGGTATAATTGAAATCTCGGTATTTTTTCCTCTCTCTCTCTCTCTGTCTCTCTCTTTTTTTCTTTCTTCGTTTTTCCGTCTCATAATTAAATTCAAAGGTAATTCCAGAGGACCAAGAATTGTGTACAACCGTTGAATAATCGCGTCGGCTACCTCTTTCGTAACCTGACTGCAATCATGTTATCGCCTCGTTGATGTATCTACAGGTATATTACCTACACACACAAACACACAGACCTTCATTTTATGTTTATTTTATCACCTTATCGCCGCCGTACGCACGTCTTACCTACTCCTGATCAAGCCGATCGAGGCGGCGCGGCATGCTGCAGGTGAATAACATGTAATACACCCTATAACATATTTGAGTTTACGAAGGCGTTGATCAGCCAGCGGAGACCTCATCAGTTATCTCAGCCTCGTCGGTTCGTGGGATTTCTCAGTTATACGTACTCCAAATAAACGAGCCAGTCTTCTCCTCCTCCTTATCCTCCTTCCCCTCCTCCTTTCGCCTCTCTTATCAACGTAGAAAAAAAGAGAGAGTGAGAGGAGCAGGCGTTACATATCATCTCGAGTCTATTTCAAGAGTCAATTGCACTCCTCTTATCCCTTCCTTCGTCATCCTCGTCTCGTATTCGTCGTGGAGAATGAGAGCCTGTTAAAACGGATTAATAACATATCCTTCGCCGGATCCTCTTTGCGTCTCCTGCGAACCTCCACGATCTTCCGGTCACGTGTCACGTGTCTCGGGACCGCGAGGAACCCTTTTTCCTTTCCATATTTCACCGCTTCCGTAGGTGATTCATCACCTTGAACAGGGACCGCGTCGTATCCTCTTCGGGATTATGCTAATAAGCTCCGCAGTGCGGAGGACAAAGTTTTTCTCGTCTTCTTGACGGTGTGCGCTTAGAATTCATCCTTTGTCTCTCAGCCGTACGTATCCTCGATCCCCTCGGGACTTATATTTATAATCGGTAGCTCGATCCTGTCTCACAATCAGCTTTGCCAGTCGTCCTGGCTTCACATCTTTTCAGGATATCTGCGATCGGTCGACAATTTTAATAAGTTTGTAATTACGCGTCTTCCCTAACCTTCCCCTAATAAAATCAAGCACTCACCTGAATGAGGATCTGATTTTTTTCCACCGTCGAGAGTTCGCCAATTCGGTTATCGAACTTGGAGGCTTTTTCAATCAAACCGCGCGTCGAATGCATCGTATAACAATAATGGTATAATAATCATAATAATTTAGAAACTTCTTATTCCTCCCGCAGTTCGGTAATATTGGATATCGTACAAGTTTATGAATTCTTTACGATTTTTATACAAGTTTTAAAGTTGAAACACCAAAGCCCGAGGCTTCGACTACATTCGAAATCGCGGTGATGTATCAATGTAGGATTTACACCCGCGTGTTTCACGCGTGAGGATAACAACTTGTTTTCCGAAGATTTACCATTTATGTATCGGTATATACCTATATATATATATATATATATATATTATTATGTATGTATGTAAAAAAAATCGGTCACGAGGAAAAGAATTTCTTTTTATCGTAGCATCCATTAAGGCGTGGTTGTAAATTTCAACGACGAATACCATGTATTCTACGGATTTACACAAATCATCTAACACCATTACAGAGTTGAATCAAAACTCTAAACTCTCAGTTTCGATTAATACGAAAATAATGCAAAGATCGTCGTCTGGCGCCACGCCTGGAATCGAATATTATTATCGCCACTGTCGCTGTGTGGGATTACGATCCATACCTGATTATACGTATACCTGCACGTGTCTCTTCGTATAATAGCTAGCTGTTCACAAGATAAGGTAATTTATGAACGACAATAAGCGCATATTTAAGACGCCGAAAACAGACTCTCCCGAGTACTCGCCTATCGCGCTCACCTCGTGTAAACTTCTACCCAATAAGGTATGAATGTTCATGCATGAACCGTCTGCCACTGTTAAACATAATATATCGATGTACAAAAAGACAATGATCGGAATTCCAGTCTCGTCGTAGCAACAGCGGTGCAGTATTTTCATTTTGTCGATCGCAGTTGTTTAGTCGTTATATAAGGATAATCCGCATATCACAAGAAGACTCGCGATCGATTCTCACTCGCCGATTTCTGCCTACTTGAAACATCCGTCTCTCTCTTTATCATACTTGCAATCAATGCGAATCTATGTTTGTGAAACAACTCTCGCATGCCGTCATGATTTGGTTCTTTCTCATTCGAGGTCACCGCACACCCACCGCATGACTCGGTGGATTTTCGCAATCCCGCTGTATACTTGACTCGCGAGATCGTTATAACATGTCGGATGATGAACAGAATATGGGAGAGTTGGATAATTTACATGATTATTTGACGCCGACGATGAGCCGGCTGCCAACGTGGCGTTCAACGTCCGCAGGCTTCGCGTCAAGAGACATTTATTTTACGCCTTTTAACGGTGGGTGGATGATCGTCGTCGTGATCGATTCGACATTTTCTTGCAACGTCGGTCAACCTACGCGAGGTGTATTATTATATCCTATATCCTATATCCTATATCCCGTATCCCTGCTGGACACATCGGACGTATCCGATCTGCACCTCGAATCGTCACGATCGTATCTCTATCTTCGGCACTACATTCATCCACTCCGATTGTTATCCGAGTGAAAATCGAACGTGTATTATTACCGCGGAGATATGGGCATACATGTGCCCATTGTTATGCTAATCGTTCTAATGTACTCTGTCTCGTTCGCCAAGCGTAATTCCCATTTCCTAAACGCCCATACTGCGTTTAGAATTTTTATATGCCTCATAGATAATATCTTCAGCTTACCAATGAGTAATTATTATGTCATTCATTCGTGGTATGTCGACGATGGAACTAATCTGCGACACTCTCGCATTATGGATTCGATTCCGATACAGTGAAACTTTGTAAAAATCGAATAGGAGGAAGAGGAAGCTTCGTAGAGATTTCCTACGAGTGGCTGGAAAGCCTCGGTGTGTTTTTGATAAAAAAAAAAAAAAAAACCGAGGCGCGATTCGGATTATATCTTATATACCTAGCTAACTATATTCATGGCTAATTAAGGGAATCAGCTTGTATATGGTACCAATTACCTAACGGTGCATTAACGGATCTTGTTTATGACGGCGTGCTGTTTTATATTATTAAAATTCTGTCCGGGGTTTATCTTCTATCTGTCCGAGAGGCTCTGCTGCTCCGTTTCACCATTCAAGCCTATGTAGGTACCAGGCTGCTCAAGAGGTCGATCGATCTCATCTCGCTACGAGTCTCGACTTTTGGGTCAAGTGGCGCCGCCGCCGCCGCCGCGATCTGCAGCTTCTTCGCGGGGGTGAAAGAATTTTTATCGAAAGAAATTAAACCCCGGGGTGAAATCCGGGATGACCTCTTATTGTCTCCGTTGAAGCCGTTATTTCTCATCGATATATAATTTCACCGATATACGAAGACGATTATGTATTTTACCTATTCCTCTCATCTATCGAGGAAGAGAAACGCCGACCAGCGGGGAGCGCCTTGCAGGATGATCCGTTTAAAAGTATAACACCGAGGGAAAATAAACAGCTTCGAGTGATCTCTTTAAAGATCTGTATAATAGGGAACGGGACCACCTTAGCGTGTTTAAAGTGTTATTGCAAGAGTCTTTTAAAAAGCTTAGGACGGGCTGCTCCGAGCCGGACCTACGCGACGATTCGGAATAAACCTGCTGCATCTCGCGACAAAGAGGCGAGGCGAGGTGAGGATAAGATGGAAATACGGAATTTCACCTCCTCGCCAAGTGATCTCGGGGTGATTTTTAAACAGACGAATCCCTCACGCCGTGGTCGACCCGGAATATCCGAGACCACGTGGGTCCGACGCCCTCTCGTCTCTCCTCTCTCTCACTCATTATAGCCTTTCTCTTGCCCGCTCTTCCACACACTCGGTTGCAGCAGAGTCCAGGCCTTCCAGTCTATACATAGATTTCAAGTTCTACAAGTTGGAAAATATCCCGACTGTCAGTGTGACAGGGCGCAACGGGTCACGTGATGGTCTTAAGTACCAACTCGAGTTCCGCCCGCAGTTGCGGTTTCCTCTCGTGTGGACTCGATTCGTTAATCGTCTATGACAGTTTGCAATTCCCGCATCTCAAGTGTATATAGCGATATTACTTTGCGTGGTACAATTGATGAATCTGATGCGATTGATCAAAAGTTTCATTCCAGATAGTGACATTGCGAAATAGAATCTCGCGCATATCTTAATTCAGCAAATCATGGTCATCGGATTGCTTCTTCATAAACGAAACAGAGACTTTCATCAATCGTCACAGTCCTAGAAAAAGTAGAAACGATCAGTCTTTCCGATGTACAATTCAGTCGGTAGAACGAGCGGGTTGAAATCGCGAGGTGAAGCTGTGCGTCGGCCATTTTGTGTATCACAGAAGCTCAAAGTCGTTTGGATTTTCTACAATTTTAATGAATTCTCGTCATTGCTAGGATATTATAAAAGAATAATATACATCCGGTTCACTTATGACTACCTCGTACCTATAAACGTTTATAATTTAAGTTGAACGGGCTCCTAAGTAAGCTTATCGAAGGAGCGGATACGCTCAGCGTCCTTGGAGGTTAAGACTTGAATTCCGGATTGTTCGTAAGAGCGGCATTGTGGCGATTGACAAAGACGAATGTGCCAGTATAGTTCCCGGATCCCCAGACCTCCGTGATCCGTTAGACAACGGCATTCGCGGGTCCTGTTTTTGCGCGGTATCTATTATAGGTACATTACATTATACCCAAGCGGAGAGCAAGGACGGCCATTTTACGGGGAAACTTGATCCTCTTTTATACCCATCTTTGCACGGGGACAAAAGAGACAATCGGTGCCTCGTCGTCGACGTCGTCGTCGTTGTCGTCGTCGTCGTCGTCGTCGTCGTCGTCGCCTGTCGGCCTTTCGCGACTTCCCAGATAGCGTAGCTCCGTTAAGGCTTGGCGTTGATATAACGCTCATTGGCGACCATCCGCCGCAGGTCGTTGATCCTGCAGCACCGCGGTGCAGACTCGCCTAGCTTCGGCTAGACTCCGCGAATCGTTCTCTACTCCTTCCGCCTCGACTCTCATCGACACAACCTCGGGTCCATCCGACACTCTATCTTATCCTAGTGCCAGCCTCGTGGCTGAGCCTTGCTCTCAGTCAGCCACGTTTCGACGTACGCCAGATAATCAACCGCTACTGCAGGACGAATCTAGGGGGCGGCATGCACCGTCACGATTGCAAAAAACAAGCCTTGCACCTTCTGTTTGCCGATCTTGTCTGCTGCGCCTCTGTTTCCGGCGTTTTGATACAGAATCTGTAAGCGATCTTCGATTTAGATTTGATTTTTGTACATTCGAAATGTATTGGTCGCTACAAAACAAGGATTCTGATATTTTTTTCTTCTTCCTTGAAGAGAACGTTGCTAAAAATCGTTTACATAAAAAATTTGGCAATGCTTTTGCGGCATACGGTTTACGATAGTTGATGAAAAACAATAAAATAAAGTAAAAGGAAGTACTGCTCACCGTATATATCGGGATCTGGCCACTGTATGTATCGAATTGTAATCATGAATAGAATTTATCAGCTGATGTAATCACGCGTAGGTACCGCACGTATACGTTGGACTAAATCGATTGAATAAAACAAAAAAAAAAAAAAAAAAATTGAGAAAAACAAATTATTCGTACGGTATTATCAGTACGGACTTTGCCAAATCGACTGTTTTGATATTACGCGTGTCTAATATTAGACCACAGTTGTAGGCTTATAGTAAATTATAAGTGTGTATCATAATGTAAAAAAAATTCAACGTACAACTTATTGTATAATATGCGGCAATCGTTACACATTATTTATGAAAAGGAATATTGATAAGGCTGTTTTTAGCAATGCGGTCGCCTGCAGGTGTTATTTGGCTTACCAATTTGAAAGGAAAATAATCAAAGTGACGTAACGTAAATTGAGAGATAAAAAAATGTGTGGAAATGAGTGGACGTTGATTGCAAGTCATGATTATATTGGATACTTCTCGCTTTATTCGCAAAAGCAAGCGAATTGAAAATTTTCTCATTTTCGTGTTTCAGGGATCGAAGACGGAGCACAGCTTTAACACCATGGAAGGAACGGGTCGCTTGTTGTTGGTCCTGCTGCAGTTTTTGGTGTCAGCGATGACTACCCAGGACTTTCGACACATCGCCTACGAAGGTAAGGAGACACGTAGACGTATAATAATTGAGATGCGGAAAATGCGTATAGCTTCGTGTTCAGTCTTCCAAGCTGAGATAAGACAGTTTTCGCTGCGGATGCTGCGTGCACGTAGAGAAGCAGTAATCTTATCGCGGCGTTCGCCGTGAACTTCGATTTAACGATTCGAACGCGCTGCTGCACCTCGTAAATTTTAATAGTCGTATTAATTAGGATTATCTTGACCACGACGATGTCGGCTACTCGATGCAAAGGCACCGCCCTACGTTATAACCTTCGATGTACGCGGGATTTACCCATATAATAATGCATCCTGCACTTCGATTCGTAAACTCTCTGCATCGGCGCCCGTTCAGCTTATGCATATTATGACCGCGGGCTGATTACACTATGCAAATCGCCTGCGGTAAGCCGGGATGCAAAAATATGAACCTCCTCCTGTCGGACGATCGTCGCTCAATCCGTTCCAACAAAATTCCGCTTTCACCGAGGGAATAATGAAATTCATTAACCGAATCATTCGACTCGCATTGATTTTATTCATCGCTTTTTGCATTTAGTCATATTTCTTTTCGCTGATTTTTATCTTTGTTTATTCATTTTAATACGGAAAAGTGTTTACTTTTGTTGTTTCTCTTTGAAAAATAAAAAAAATGTTTTTTCAACGAATTTTGAAAGAAACTATCTCATCATATTACGGATTATAAAATTGGGCGATTATTTGCAATCGCGTTATCATAATTTTTAATGGAGTTTCGCGACTTATCTAACTTCTTCGTCCATCTCGTCGATTAAGGCATGCACACCGTGCGTTCTCGATTATAAAATGTGACCACCGTTTATGGCACCTGGTTACCTTTTACGCTGTACCATATATAATTAAACGTGGGTATTTACTACACTTAAGTGCCAAGGCTGTCGGGCAATACTTTGAGCAGGAGAGACCGTGAACTGCATTACATGCTGCACGACTCTTGAATGTAATCTGTATTAATGCGGTAATTTTAGCTATGGTAAAACTGAAATATCCATATCGCTATGATTAACGAAACCTTGGATGCCGTGAGTTGAAATTTTATTGCGACTGATTTCATAATAATTATGTTTACTTTCTTTCGACTTAACAAAATCTTGTAAGATTACATAAAATTTCTCGCTAATTCTGGTTAAATCCTAATAAAATTCTGTCAATTATCGGAATTCAAGGAAGATTTTGGAGCAAGCTTTAAAGCGTCTTGAGAATCAATCATAATTTCCATGATTTAATAGCGAAAGATAGTTTTTCTCAAAGTGTTTGAAATTCGTACAACACAGTTCGAAGAGAAAAAGATTTTCATGCAAAATTCGAGTCAGATCTTTTTACCAAATTTTTTTTTTATCGACATTTGAACTGTAAAAATATCCAACTGTTTTACTGATATGTTTTGCTTAGAAGACGCGAACGTGGTTCGGAAGTTACGAAGGTTTTTGAAAGGGGCGAGGTATAAATTATCTCAACTGCACCTGAGATCGAGATTCGGAAGGGAGGGTAGTTGGAGAAGAACCGTTATTCCGTGGAGACCTTTGCGGAATATTCATGAGTGTAAAGTTTATATTCCGCATTGAGAATATTGAAATCAGTCGTCGTGAAGCCTGCACGAAACCGCGATGGCCGGTTCCTAGAGAGTGATTGTAAAAATCGGAAAGGTGTAACTTTACTACTTGTGGTGGTGAAAAATTCCTAGCTTCTCGCTCAAAGCCGCAGAAATTACACACGCATAAACATATATCTACGCGATGCATTTACGTCCGCGTTGTAAATCCTCGATGCTTAGCTGTAAATCATTCGTTTATTTACACGCTCTCGAACCATCCGCGTCTCATACACGGTCCGATTCCTGATCCCCGGGGTGTCCTGGTGCTCCGCACGATCTTCGACCTCCTTCTTCTACCCTCGATTTTATTATGCCAATCTCGACTGAATTCAGGCGAAATTCTTTGCCGCGTTTGCATGTTATTATAATCTGCTGCTGCTGTTCGAGTTTTATGAGATTTCAAAGAAACTTGAATCACGTTCATAAAAGAAAAAATAATTATTCAAATACGAAGCTGCTAAGTAATTAAGAAATTTATTTTATCGGATGATTTCATTTCGTTTTATGTTGAATGAATTTTCATTAAATTCAATCTAACGTTTCTGATAAAGACTGTTGAATAATTATCTATAAAACATTTATATTCGAATGAAATTTATTCGTTGTAATTAATTCATTCTAAAAAAAATTTTTCTAAACGTCTTTAAAATGATTTGAAATAAATTATGTGAGCTGATGGAAATTCAAATTATTCTATTTTTCACTTAAATACAAGACTAGGATTCGACTTACCTTCAAAATTCAAGATTTTATCGCGACTCAAAGATTCGGTTATTAACTAAAATTGTCGAAGTACAAGGATGATAAGAACTTTGTATAGTGCTTGAAAATTGCGAAAATCATAAAAAAAATACGAATAAAATGCACGGAAGAAGACGAAACGGCCGAATTTAATTTCGATATCGAGGAGAAACGTGATGCGATGCGGCTCGAAAGCGAAGACGCGAGTACCTTCAATACACGTGGGCAGTTGGCTAGCCCACGCTGCATTGTGTTTGCTTTTAAACAATCTCTCCTCTCCTCTCCTCCGCTTATGCGCCTATCAACACAAACATATTGTAGGTATATACATACACAACGTGCAGCACACGGCTGATGTTTATCTGTAGGATTAATCGATAGTGTGTAGCAAGATCTCTGAGAGCCTCCCACGAGGTGGAGGTGAGCTCAGTGCACACACCTATGTTACATGTGTATGGTACACCTATACATAGATGTGTAATTGCGCACGTGTTGCTTTATTGTCACAACGAAACTCAAAGTTCTCTCCGCGAGTGACAATGAATACAATTTTATTGTCTTTCTCACGAAAACCAGCAACTTTCTACTTCGTATTGTATTGTTGGTTATTCTTATTCACTCACATTCACCTTTTATTATTTAAATCTGATCAATCGAACAAAAAATAAAGTAAAAATTCAAATTTTTTTCATATAAAAATTCAATTCTCACGAGGAACTTAGGAAATTACTTTCTGGAGAAAAGGAATTATGAAATTTTTCAACACAACGTAAAAAAGCACACGATTTTATTACGTTACATTCATAATCGTTAAGATTCTAAATTTTTGAAAAAGTGACTACAATAGATTCTTGATTTGTTGTATTACTAGTTACTTGGACTTGAAAATTTCTTCTTCATCCGATAATTTGTTATGAACAATGAGAAATATTTTGGTCAAGACAGAATTTCCAGTCTCTGGTATTCCATGGGGAGAATCGCTGGTGTTCAGAAGGTGGGCGACTGCTTTGGCACGCGCCTACTGCAACCACGTGACGAGAAGATGGGTGGGTGGTTCGGCCTTACTTTGTGCCTTTTGGGCTCGGTCTCGTGGCATCAGCTCCTCGGTTCCCTGTTTTATCGTCGGTTGTTGTTCTTTTTCCTCTCTCTCTTCTTTTTTAATTCCAATCCTCCCCGTCTCCTTTTTCTTTCATTTACCACCTATCGCCCAATTTATTTGAGTTCACTCGCGTCTTATGGGTTCTGGGTTTATGGTGACTACGGAGACACACGTGGCGTTTTCACTCCGCGGGGGGAGATTTATATGGTAGCTTGTTGTGACATTCCTCGGTGGTTTCTTAATCACACCCCATTCATAACTCCCGCATGGTGAATCGCTATTAACTATCGCCCACGCGCCCTACGATCTTCCTTTCCGGGACCGCGAGATGCACGAAACGATGGACCTCGATCCCCTAGGAGCAATATCTCACGGGAAACTGCCGTTCCGTTCGGACAGGAACGAGGTGTTCATCCGATCAAGAGGGAACAACGTTGTTGGATCTCATTTCGGCCCCCTCTGGGCGAAATATCGATAATACGTTCTGAAGAAACGAAGACAGAGAGAAAGGAAGAGAGAGAAGAAGACATTCGAACTCAAAGATCGAATAAAATTACCGAATGAACGTGTTTAGGTCTGCCGTCGTTAAATTCTCTCACGAGGAATATCGGATCTCCTGGCATGCAGGTTTTCTCGAAAGGTCTGACAATGAGACAATTTTAACTACATATATAGATATTTAAAACGATGAGAAAGTTCGAGATGCTTTGAGAAAACATTTTTATACGCTTTTGATAAATTCTTCAATTTAATTCCGCATAATAATCGCGAAGTCGTAAGAATTTACATTGAAAAGAGACGAAGTCCAAGTTCGTAGGTGACGGGGTTATTGTATCGAGGCATTTTTCGAAAAAATCTGTATTTCGCAATAAAGTAAAACAGATGAATATTTCATATTCCTTAAACTGAAAAATAAATCGAAAAATCGTGTCCCTTCGATCCTCCGATCCTGTATATCCCGAAAGTCCTCGCATGGCGTAGACGTCGAATGAGAGGCGAGCACTCGGTGTAAGTTGGCGGGGATAAATACGGTGACGGTGTGGTTCTCCAATTATCTTAAAATTCGAGGCTTACCGAACTGGTCTCGTTACGCGTTGGCCAACTGGCCCAAGGGGCGGAGGAAGGCAGGACTCCTCGGGACCGAGGCCCTGCTATTAGTTACGTCACGAGCGTCTCGGTGGTTAAGGAGACCGGCCAAAATCGCCGAGTCATTCCATGACCCCGGAGTTGATGTGAACAGGTGTCTAAGCTCCGTGCCTCAATTACGAACCTAATACCTCCTGGCGGTAGATAAGTACGTACAGATCGGCACCTTCAGTGGTTCAACATGTCTCGTCTCCCCCCGTATTTTTCCACTCCATTTCACATTGCGTTTTCTTTTTCTTGTCATTGCATCGACGAGGAAGACAAAAATGGAAAAGAAACGATGCAAAATTTATTTGGTCGCGCGTAATTACCAGCGAAAATATTATCGATGATCACGACTGTGTCTGCACATACTATAATTATTATGTATACTGTATCCTGAATCGATTATATAGATTGGCAAAAAATAGATCGACGTTTCATTTATGGATGACTCTGTGAGCCGCGCAGCTGCAGCTGCAACCCAGTGTATCCGCATTTTTATTTTCCCGTGTGTTCTTATCTCTCCCGAAGAATCCCTGAGGTAGAAAACAAAACGTCGTCTCCTCGTCTCCTCGTCTCCTCGTCTTCTCGTCGAGTGCCGGGAGCCCGTGGTATATAAAATGAAGTTGCAGGGTCGTTAGCCGGGCAGAGCACGTAGGTATAGCTGCATAGCAGCGGGCCCCCGCAGCATGTCGATGATGCCCAGGGACGGGGACCGTGGGGCCCTTTTGTGTACTAAACTCGGGACGGCAGGCGAGTCCACTTGAGTTCACTTCACTTCACCTCCACTCTTCCAAGGAACGCCATAGAAGGCAGTCTTTAGTCTTTGAGCCACGGGGGCACGTCGAGCGTTGGTTCTGGGACTCCAGACGCGCAGTAAACTCGACTCGCAGCGCCTCTACGCCGACCGACGACGTGGAAAAGTAAAAAACTCAGTCCTCTCTTTATCTTTCTCTCACCATGTGAAAAGGAACTCGGAGTGCCTTATCGTTAGCTCCAAAGGTCGTACGCCACACACCCACACGAGCCCGTTCCTCATCCTCTATCGTTTTACAAACTGACGTGTGGAGGTACGTTCCAAGGTACGACCTCGAGAGACGGGAAGAACCTCCGAGAACTCAAACCGTTTCTCCTTGGGGTTTTTAGACCACGTTTAACAACTCGATTCCCTAATTACACCTTGTGCGTGCTTCAACGGTACCGTCTTCTAGGGCTGCTTGGCAATGCTTCACCTTCTTTCTCTCTTACTCGTTATGCGTATGTACTCTTTCGCAAAGTCTTCATCTGCATATGCCCGAAGAAATAACATACCTACTCAATGTTTCCCACCGATCAAAGTCGACATTGAATTATGTAACAGACGACCGGATCGGCTTGTCAAAATTCGCGCTGTCCGACCTATAAGATATGAATGACGTGATGAAGCTGATTCGAATCTAGTTTGCGGGACGTTGATGATGAATAACTTTTCTAGCCAGTACGAGAAGAGCGTAATCACACTCGTTCGCGGTTTGATACAAATCCGACGGGCTTCGCAGCAATAATTGGGGATAGAAGATGGGATATAGCTGTACATGTACGTACATTATATACCTATGTAGGTAGGTACGTAACATGCCTACGTATGCCAACAACATCCTGATCGTGTCGGTAATCAAAAACCCACGTTAAACCAACCGCGAACGGATGCAGAGTTTAATTATACATACCCGCGTAGACGAGGCAGCACTGGTTCAGGATAGTTTAGCCTGCAGCTAGGGTCGGTCTTGAGAATCCTCCAGAACCTACTCGATCGGATATAAAGTGCCGCAGATCTTGGACCGACACACGCCAACTCGAGCCATGAGCTGTTATGCCGGTGAATATATGCAGTCGGGATGAGAATTGAACGTTGCAGAGATCCAAGACGCATGTCAGGCTAAATATAAGTCCGGGCAGAAGTCCCTATGCACCAGTAGTCGGGTTGCAGATCTTTGAACATCTCTCTTTCTCTCTCACTCTCTCTCTGCACACTGAAAAACCTTCGTCGATTTCTTGCCGTGCACGTGGCGCGGATCTGCTCGGAGAATCTTTGATGCATAAGCTGCTTCTGTTTGAATATCGGTCCGATGATCCAACGCCGATTCTTGTCTTTACTATCCTCGTCCGGTTCTCTCTCAGCTGACCGACTCGCATCTTCCTCGGCTTTCGGTTATACCTGAACGCCGTGCAGACCCTCACGGAGATCCGCATCTCCAGCTCTGTCCTTCTCTTCTCGGAACGCAGCGGTTCTCAAAATTGCAATTTTCAACACCATGTGAAAAAAGATGAGGTTACAATATTTCTTCAAACGATTCTTCATCTCAGTCTTTGCAGAGGCTCAAACTACGGTGATGATTTTTTCAGGCGAATCAAGGGGATCTTGACTTACGTGCATATTCTAAATTTTCTTCCAATTTAATTGCAAACTAAACTACTCGTTGCGAAAACAAAATTTTGATCGACTTATTGCACCACGGTTCACTTTTTTTTTTGTAGTATCCGGTTATTATAATACTGATACTGTAGGATTAATAAAATTGCATTTAATTTCTCTGGAAACGATGTCCAAAATTATCTGTGAATGAAGGACGACTATTAGTCCTGCATAGGGTCTTTGTCTTCAGGGTAACAGAACAATGATATCCTGACATTTCTTACAGGAATGTCTACGTATCGTCTGAGTCCGGATATCTTGTATGATCTGTTCGATCGAAGGCCGTTCATCAGCGCATGTCGATCGGGATGTAATATAAGTCGTTATAAAAAAGTAATTGATTCTTTGTTCAGTCCAGCCTCGGACGTGCGTAAAGTCGGTTGCAGACTGTGAACCGAACGGTGAAACGGTATCGTACGCGTTATAATTGTTGCTACGGTAAAACTTGAACGGAAATTCTTTACCAGTTCGGAGTAATTGGAACGTCGAAAGAAATCGAAGAGGACGGATTTGAATATACGTGTAGCGGCTTCTCATGCGCGCGCCACAAACGATAACGATATTACGTCGAGCATAACAATCGCGGTCTGGAAGAAGAAGCGAGAACGAGAACGAGAGCGAGAAAGACAAAGAGAGGATGCTGGAGAAGGAGGGAGAGAGAAGAGGGACCGGTCGAAGATCATACTCATAAATTCAACGACAATGCACGCGAGTCCTGCGCCCATCGGAGAGGATCCAACGACCACCACAATGCCGCTAACAAGGCCCAA
Source organism: Diprion similis (assembly GCF_021155765.1). NCBI lineage: Eukaryota > Metazoa > Arthropoda > Insecta > Hymenoptera > Diprionidae > Diprion > Diprion similis. The sequence continues at coordinate 13,822,501 of NC_060116.1, read as the reverse complement.
CTTCGATCCTGATCGCCATTTGTCTCCTGAGCTCGGTGCGAGGGCGTCGAAAACGCACGTGGGCAGTGGCCAAGATCGTTAGTAATGTACCAACCAGCCTCTCTGATCCTCGCGGGCTGCGCAAAGTCGAAAGGAAAGGAAAGGAGAGGAAAGGAAAGGAAAGAGTTCCTCCCCCTCAACCTGGGGGAACCTCGTACGCTCTCTGCCTCGGTTTCTTATTCATCCCTCGCTTCATTTCGATCAAGATCAAGCGTCATGCTAATTCGGAAGGCAGAGAATTCACCAACACCACCTCGTGGCTGCTCCTTGACGATTCTCAGTGGAACTATGTACCTACTCCTGCCGGCGAGGCAGATGAAGAAAATTTGATATCGGTGTGGTCAGTGAACTGCAGCATCTGCACTGTCTTTTTGCCATGCACGTGATGCCGTTTCTGAAACCCAGATGCTGACAGCGTCAGCAATTCTACAACGAACCTCGCGCTCTGTTTAACTAACCTGCACTGCGCACTGCCCTCGGCTAATTACCGCACTTAATTAATTACTTTGCGATATGTCCGTCAGTTGTCCTGCTGCTGCTGCTGCTGCTGATGCTGATGCTGATGTAGAGCTCCGTGTTTGTCGCTCGAGTCTTTGGAGGAACCTGGATATACAAGCTGGGAAATAGAGAAAAAAATAGAATGGGACTGATTTGAAACGAGGATAAAATACAAACGTGATGATCGATTTTCGAAAACTTTTTTTTATCGACGAAATGGAGGAACGTATCTTTCATTTCGCGTTTGAAAATATAGAACATCGTTATTTGTTGTTGAAATACACGCTTTTGAAAAAGAAATTTGAAAATCTCGTTGGGAAACTGAATGAAATTGAGATCAAAGAATTTTAGCCCGATATTTTATTCTGAAATTTTTATTTGATGATTAATACTGGCATTTTAGAAATTGTTTAAAATTTTCCCAATGTTTCGTGACGATAACTTTACAAACTTCAATCTCATTTCTGACAATATAAGTAACCGTAAGTGGTGCATACAGTGGAATTCCACTCCCCATTTTCGTTTTTGCGTTGATCATATCGACTATTAGTAAAGTTTGAAATATTAAAAAATCAACGAAATAAATGAAAAGCACAGTGTTCTAAATTTTTTTTAAATCATTTGAACCATAATGAATTAGTCCTTGAATCGTAATTTGAGATCGAAATTACGTTGAACATTCTTTAATATTAATTTTATACACTCTTCCAACAACTTTTCCAATATCCGATTTTCAAGAACGTATGTCTCAGCAGCAAATAAATATCTTTCAAATTTTCAAACGCGACACGAAAGATTCATTCTCATAGTTTCAAGCAAAATAAAGTTTCCGGAAATCAGTCAACGCTTTCGGATTTTATTCACGTTTCAAATCACTTCCATTTTTCTTTTTTTGTTTTCTTTTCTTTTTGGTCTACCCTGTATTGAGTCTTGGAAACGCTAACGAAACCACTTCTGGACACCCTAATGTCCATCATTATCTCTGCTCTTTATCGTCTTCCTTATTCTTCATTCTTCTTCTTCTTCTTCTTCTTCTTATTCTCCTTCTTCTCCTCGTTCTTCTTATGGCTGGATTAAAGGAACCGCAGGGGTCCTTCAGGATCGGACAATCGGTAACCAGCTTACCGAACGCCTCTTGTAACGATTACACGTTCGATTATGCGCCTTTTAATCGACGCTCTTCTTCGACCGTTGACCAATGGTTATATTAAGTTGTAGGTACATCAACGCGACCAAGATTATACGCGAGCTGAATGCCTCTGGAAAGTTTTAACTTTTCGACACAATGTGTAATAATAAAATGTTAACTGGGGCGACACGAGCGCAAGAACCTCGCCGCTATCTGGTATTCGCACATCGATCAATTTCAGGGGTTTAAACGGGGCAAAAACCATGGAACCGAAAATCATACGGACCAGAAACAATCGATTTTACATCGTCTACGGTACTGTGCGATACATATATATATATCTAGAAATTCCAACGAAGTTCGTCTATTACATTTATTACGTGAACACTATCGGTACCGGTAAATCGGTAAGAAGAAAGAAAAAACTCGAGGCGGAACATTCTGCCAGGGATTGTGAAGCGAGGCTGTCGACCGTGCGAGAAAAAAGGAAAAGAAATAAGAAGAATGAAAGAAACAAAAACGTCAGACCAACTCGAGGCATAGATTCCGCGTGCCAATTTGCTTGCGCGCGTTCTTGCGACCATTTTTGGCCATGATACAGCGAGACATCCGGGTGCTTAGAATTCTTTCTTGCATGTGAATTACGTCCCCTCTTGACCTATCTCTCATCCCATTTCTTCCTCGGTCAGATCTCCCGTCGGATAACGAATCCAATTAAACCGATGCCTCGGATTATAGAGAGTGCAGATCTCCGGGGAAATTTCGCTTCCCTGTTACGGAGGTGAATTTACGCCGCAACAGTTATTACTTGATTTACATCAGTAGCCAAAGTGCTTTACACATAGGTACCTGCAAGTAGCACGCGAGTCCGACACTGCAGTGATTTTGTTGATTTTCAAATTGGTTCCCGAGATAGTGATAAGAAAGGAATTTCTCGAGTCTTCTCAATCTTATCAAATTATTACATACGTATACTCTCGACTGTTTCCGTACTATCAAGATCGATGCTATCACCTTTCAAGCGTGACACAGTTTCGAGTAAAAACTGTCGGAACACTCTATCGCAAAGCATAATCAGATCAGGACACGATTAAGGGTCAGTCGCCGTTTCCGAAAGGTGGAGAATATCGCTGAAGTAGTTTTTCATACGCGTTCCTTTTTCTCATCTTACTTTTTCATAGTCAACGATCGATGCGAGATTCTTACTCTCACATCCTCGAGGAGGGAAGATTCATGTTGTACTTGTGTCCAGGACAGCGATGGGCGCGTGAGAAAATGAGAAAAGTATCTGCGATGCAAAAAAAAAAAAAAAATGTAAAGGACCATCAACCGCACGCCCATTACTGTCACGCACGTATTATGCACATCTCTCGTGGAGCCCGGAGGCTGTTATACACGTACCGAGTTATATACAGGTATATACCTACCTCTATATGTTGTATAAATTCATCTCGATTATTATCTTACGAAAGATGATTATATATTTTCCATACTACGCGCGGTATAATAATACAATACAATCGTATAACGTAGTACGTGTATTGCGTTCTGCAGGAGGTAGCAAAGCGGTAATTTAAATCGTTCAAAGAGTTGCACTGCTGCACGTATTACAAAGTGACGATAGATCCTCGTAAATGTTATTACCATTTCATGCTTCCAATATGTCATTTGCGTTGTAAAGAGAGTAAAAAATTTCAGTAGCGAGAAGTTCATCTTTCACTATTCAAACACGCGATCGATCTGAACGAAGTCGGTGATCTGTTACACTTGTAACGTATCGGATGTACCAGTTCTTCACTCTCGTTTCTACGATCTACGCTGATCGCGCGGATCAATGACCGAGATATTTTTCTTTTACTGCTAACAGCTTCCTCTTTTTTTTCCTTTTAATCATCCCTCGTTACTCTATGGACTGCAGAACCATTGGCGCGATGGCCCGGGGAGCGAGATCGTTGCATCGGTAATTAGACCAGATTAACGTTAACTGCTCGTGCTTCTCGCCCGCGCTCTAGATCAAATCTGAGAACGATCGAATGTCGAGAGTTACAATATACGAAAAAATGACGGCTCGAGGGCTTTGAACCTGCGACACAAGGACATCTCGCTGCAGCTCAACAGTCCACCGTTTCTTATCCCGATCGTATCGTCCGATCGGAGACCATCGATGCGGAATCGCGGTAAAAACTATCGGTTGACAATGCGCGAGGTCAGCCTGCGAGAACCGGCCCATGGCTCTCTCTCTCTCTCTCTCTCTCCCTCTCTCTCGTTCTCTCTCTCTTTCTCTTTTTCTTTTTCTGCACGGAGATGGATAAACTCACCCCACCGTGAGACCAATGAGGCTGCGTTGCTTCACGTACTCGGAGATCGCGGAGAAGCGGCTTTTCTGCCTCTGCTTTTGGACTCGCGGTCGGTAGGATCGAGCGAACGTCGCCGCTTCTTCGCAATGCATCGCCTGCAACGCGACACGCGTTCCGGGAACTTGAATGGCATTTTCTTCACGGGGGGAACACGCGTGTAGCCTCCTCGACTGACGATCAATTTAATTCAATGAGCATTCCGTTTTTTTCCCTCCTCGCTCCCTCTCTTCTACTTCATTCCACCCTGTCTTTATTTTTCGCTATAGCCACCGGCGGATCATACATTTATCTATATATGTATTTTTTTTTTTTTTTCTAATTTGCTACAGCCGAATTAATATACTTCTTCATTTTCGTTGAATCCACACTTCAAATCGTATTATATGTTGCGGACAAGCATTGCGATAGATTTGGTGGAATCCATGGATTATACAGATCAAAACTACGAATTGATTCGAATCCATCCAAAGTACGTGACGACGATTTGACCTACAGACAGTAATTTTAACAGTTTGTACCATTTGAAATTTTTCCGACCATCCCCTCATCGGGTTAATGAGATTGAATGTACTAGTGGACCATTTAAACTTGGACCATTCGGACTCTTTAACACCGCATCCGACTCAGTTTCTTCGGGATTCATCAGCCTATTATCGTGATCCGAAGCTTGTGTACGAAGGTATAAGAACAATTTTGTTCTTCACGTCGGCATCGCGGTTACGAAATACTTCGTGCCTTAAGCTGGGTCCAAGACTAAGAGGATTATATCTCGAGCTTGATCTTCCACGGTTATACACATAAGACACCATCGCACAAGCAAAACTCTTTCGCAAGCGTATAGTGTAACAGCTGATAGATGTAGGTGGTGTTTTAACCTGTCTCTACCGCCCGCATACCTCACACCACGTGAGCTTCTCGTATCCGTGTATCATACAATCATACATACTTCGGATGGACACTGTCATCCGTGTATGTCGCATGCGGTAAAAGATGCAGAGTCCGTGCCCGTGCGGTGTGTGGATCGTAGATACACGGCCGTGCGACAGAGAGCACGATTATCTGAGCCTCTAATCGCGCGTATATATCGATGAGCAGGTATAACCTCGTGCATCGATCCACGCCTCATTAGGCACTCGATGATCAGGCTAATCGTTACATTCTTGCAATTAGACGCGTCCGATGATCGTAACGACTTTTTATCACTTTCCTCATATAAATCGGATCTCATTCGTGTCTTGTGAAGAGGTGAAAATTTCCTCGTCAACATGATTTAATACCATGTGAAAAGGATCGGGGTATATACATGTAGGTATAGGTATAGGTAGAGACGGGATCGCGGAAGAGGTGTAATGAATGGTTTTACGACGCACTTCATAACCGCACGTTCTCTGCAAGGCTTCGGCTTCGGATCCTTGGTCCTCGGCCTGGCGCTGCGTCCTTTGACTGCCGACCCCCTGTGCCAAGGTGGTCCGGGGATGAGGAAACCCCGCTGAGTCTCGGCCCCCGGCGGCATTACTCGCCTATCAATCTCCCCGGGGCGGCTGCCGGGCGGTGGAACGTCGTCGTCGTCGTCGTCGTCGTCGTCGTCGTCCTCGTCGTCCTCGTCGGCAAGTCGCGCGTTCCTCTTCCTCTTCGTTCTTCTCGACGATCCTTCGCCGCGCAGCAGGTTATGCTAAGTCGCCCCCTCGTCGTCGCTACCGACTTCTGCAGAATCGCTTTCGAATAAAAAGATCCCCGCTTCGTGGTAAGAGCAAGAGAAACGCCGACGGATGGACCGCTAGGATACGATTCGCGTGTACTGCACCGCGGCTTATAAAGGAGATCCTCTCCCTCTCCTTCCTCTTCCTCCCTATCGCCCCAAGCTGAGGAGTAAGAAGACTGCAAGTCCTCGGCCTCCGGGGGAGGATGAAGAGTCGGTTAGAATCGGACGCAGAAGGAGATCATGAGCGGGAATGCTGAAATGCAATTGCGGCATGCACCAAGGTGATCTCCGTCGCCTCGGCCTTGCCGGCGCCGTCGAGGCGACGCACTCGATGAGAGTCTCCACGAAGAATCGGTTTCGATACCGTCGATCTCCTTTATCGTTCCTCTTGTGATCCTCGTCTTGTCTTCATTCCGCTAGTCAACGAGTCGATTCAATTCCAACTTCTTGTGTATACGTACCTACCTACCTTGTACCCCCCAACCGTGAAGCAGCGGATCGTTAGCGGCCGCATTCCGCAGACCTGTGCCCAATGGCTACCGGTATTATAGACCTTCTTCTGTTCCTTATGATACACGGAAATAAATCAATCGCGATTCAATTACACCACCGCGATTGCAACCCTCTATTTACTAGACGCTCGTCTTAATGATCATCCATCGGTGTAATCTCGGATAGTGGAAATGTAGTTCGAGGTGTGAGGTAGTAAAAAGAGACTCTCTGGACTTTACCGGAAATAAATTCATCACAGCAAAGAGACTGGATTTGTATACTAGAAAGTGCAACTTGCTCGTGTGCCGATTCGGAGAAAATTGTATTCTCTTCTCTTTTGGAATTAAGTTTACACTTCCGTATTATTTTACGGTACGAATGTTCTACTTCGTTGGCGGTTTTTTACCCAGTTCAGCGTCTTGGAAATCGAACCGTAGAAATACTCGAGACGTTGATTCTGGGTATTGCATAATTGGACCTGATCGCAGGAAACTGAGTAACGCAAAGCTTCCGTCCATAGTACGTTTGATTATTATCAACGGTTACTATCGCTGGTAGATGCGTCAGCTGAAGCTATCATATCTCCTTGTAGGTATCCAATATCTTCTTGCCCAGTGCTTGCAGATCTTCGTAACGTTGATACTGCAACCATTTTGTGTACCTACGGTTATTCACTGCTGATTCGACGGATCGTGTGCTCACTTCAGGCTTTCGTCTTGAGTTTTAACCTGGATCTTGTTTCGTATAACCGAAAGCCTGAAGCTGAAACGTACTTGATGGATTGTTCTAATCGCAGGACGTCTAAGGAAGGGTGTGACAGATTTCTCTATCATCTCGCGGTATTTATATGTATATATATGCGTACCCGCTGCGTGACTTAATTAATAACTGTAAGATTTCATAATTAATACACGATTCGATCCATCTAAGACTTTTATCTCGATGGAATTTACGCTCGTCAAGACGATAAGGTCCAACCAATGCTGCGGCACGGCACGCGGTTGATTAAATTATAAAAAACATGCCCCGGCGAAGGTTGAGAGATACCTCGACTCCTACCTAGACGGAGTCTCCTGTCAAAATCAGTCTTCTCACTCCAGATGTCTTCGACCAAGGGAATTCCAGGACGTCGTAGAGACCATCGGATCTAACATCGAAGAAACCATTTCACCTCGAGAATACCGAGGGCTGCCTTTTTCCAGAAAGTGGCTTCATCACCAACCACCTTAACTTCACTGCCGTTTACGACTTGGGAAATAAACAAATCCGGGACACCAAGTAATTGAAGATTCCTCTATCTCGGTTAAATTAATGATACTTATTATTGAAGATCTAGGTGCGATAATTGGAACCCTCTCTCTCTCTCTCTCTCTCTCTCTCTCTGCGAGTTATTAATGCACACCTATGAACGTACGAGTCGATGTGTGGATCCGTGAGCCGAGTAGAGTGAAGCCGAGCGTTTATGGTGGAGCGTCTATCAGCCGACCTGCCCTATCTTCGTTCTAGGAAGCCTTAGCGAGAGATTAGACGTGCCCCCGATACGAGATCCCTTCGACGATCCGTCAGACGTCTACGTGTACGTTGTGTAAACAACGCTGGTCTTTATCTGACTGTTATACCTAGTTGCAGCCGCGGTAGATATCCACTGCCTACTTTGTTAAGCTAGACATCCAGGATTCATCAGTTTTCACTCTGTTTATCTTCCCTGATCAAACTCTTCCCACTTTGGGTTCAAAGAACGTCGGAAGCTTCCCAGCTTCGTCGACTGCGTCAAGGTCTTCGGGCTTCGTTAAAATAAGAAAAAGAAAGAAAAAGAAAACCCCATAAAGACCTCTCCCACACTATGGGCTCCCAATGAAGGTAAGCTGAGGAACCCAATTAGGATTGGTCGTAAACGTTGCAGAAGTTGACAACTCGGGTTTAATTTTCTTTTTCTCTTCTCTCTTGCTCGTTTCTTGTCTCTTTTTCTTCACGCGAGAACTGAAATTGCGACGAGTTCCCTTGTGTGGGTAACCCTTTAGTACACCTATGGCGATACAGCTATCTATAACACAAGCTGCAGAAAGATGCAGCCCACCCACGTTGATCACTCCGATGTGTACGTACGTATGTACGTGCATAATAGAAGCAAAGGATGCATAATAACAGTTGGTCCTCGCGCCAAGGTTCCTCTGAGTGTATGCTGTACACGCAACTGGTGACTATTTACCTCACAACCGAAGTTCACTCATGTATGTACCTGTAAACTTGTGTGTAGTGGCGGTGTATTTATGTCGCTGCGTTTTCGAGTAGGTACACTCGAACCGGGTATTCGAACGAGTGCATGTAAGGCAATTATCCGTATTAACATAGCAGACCCGGTGGTCCTTGGGGTCCTGCTGCCTGCGCCATTTTGCCGTCCCAAGACAGTGCTGCCCTCATCCACTTGCCCACGTCGCCTTATTTTCGCACGCATCGCACGGACAAGCGTAAAGTAATCTTACGGTCGCCGAATGGAGGGAGAAGCGTGTCTTCATTCAGTAGTTTTTTTAATATCTCTTTCATCGAGTTTGGACACTCGTTTTATAATAATACTGTTGAGAAGAAAAGGAGCAAATGGTTTAAGAGCGGGTTTCTGGATCTTGAAGAGGTTGAAAGGACGATGAGCGCTAAGCGCCTGAAGGATTAACCGAAGCCCGTTCCCCGAAGTGCAGATTCCATATCCCAGTGCTGCTGAAATTGGAATAAATGCAGCTGCACCGCGATGCCAATTTAAAGTCAATTTCAGATAGAACCTCGTAACAAGGTCCGAGCTCAGATAAGAAGGAGGAAAAGGAGGAGGAGGGAAGAAATTGCAATTCCATGAGAAATTCAAACTTCTGCATCGTGATGATGATATTGAAATCTGCGAATGCAGTATACAGCTGCCGGAATTGGATGTGGCGATGCGTGTAATGATTTGAATGAGATGGTCTGGCTCCCCTGCATACGTTCGCGATGCATATGCCGCATGCATTTATCCTGCTGCAGTGCTACAGCGCGAGAGAATAGCATGTATCGACGAATCTTGAGAGACGGGATCGCTATCGCTTCACTACCTACCTCAGGCTTCAAAACCTTTTCTAAACCAGCCAGTATAAGACCTCGGACCTTCTCGACTTCTCGTTAGCGAATGTAAGTATTATATATATATATATATATATATATATATGCTATCTGCGGAGGCGTGCACCGTGTCGCAAACGCGTGTGCGTCGTTTCTGCGGCTGGACATTCGCACGCGTCGGTGCGTGCGGCCAAGGCGAAGGCCGTTTTGCTCACCTATGGTTGACCGGCTATCTTCTCTTTGGTTCCTACATCTCCATGCCGCCCTGTCTACTCGAAGACCGCGTCGTAAAAGTTGACCGCTTGATCGTTATCCAGCCTCTTCCATTCGCCATCTTATCGCGTTTGTTATTCTCCTTTCGCTTCTTCTTCTTCTTCTTCTTCTTCTTCTACTCCTTCTTCTTCTTCTCCGCTGCGCGCAGAAGTTCTAACTGCTAGGTATTGTAATTAGCAGAGTTGAGATAACGAACCGGATTACCACTTAACTCGGCACTGAGCCACAGGAATTAAACCATTTAAGCTCACGAAGATCGTTGATTACCACCTTCTGAACCATCCTCACGATATCGTATTATATTACATATACCATATATAGGTGACGATGATGACCATCCTTTCGAACCGACTACATACTCGTATATGTATACCTATATATGTTTAGGTGCCGAAAACGACCAGCCGAGTTCAGTCGAGGTCAAGGTACGCGGAGGTCCTTCGCTCGAGCAAACCAAACCTTGGGTGGTCCTCTTCGAGTTCAAAACGACCACGCTTTTCTTTTTGTGAACACCCCCGTGATCGATATCGATCATTTTCGATGCGGAAAAGCGTTTTTTCCCATCAATGTTCCGGCAAAATCCGTTCGCCCGTAAACTCAGCATTGCGGTCGCAACGTATGTACATTCATTCAAAGCGGATGCTGCCATGGCGTTAAAATCGTAAATCCATACGTGTAACTGCCGAAACGTGAGGGCGATAATACCGCGGCTGTTTAGCGGCTAGAATAGTCGGTTGTGTACATTTCGGAGCTTTTTGCTTTGGCGACTAGACACGTACCTACCTTCGGTGGGTAGAGGAGGTACCTTTCTATATCTACTTGTTGTGGGAAACGAGTGTCCGTTATAATCACCCGCGTGTACGTGTGTGTATATGTATATCAGGTCTGCGTATTTTACTATGTACGTGAAATATAATTTAACGCAAGGCTTTTTATTTTATACTTCCTTACAGATCTCGCTGACAGCAATCTATTCCAGATGAATGGCGTTACCTCTTTTTCTCAGCTACTATTCGACGTCGCCAGGCAACAGGTCTTCGTCGGTGCTCGGTAAGTCTTGATAATATTCATATTTTTACACTAAATCAACTCGGGATAGGTTGAAGGGAAAGAAAAAGCAACACAATGAATCACGTGCCGCGTGATGTAAGTACTTTCTGTGCATTCACTTGTTCTCTTCTTTATCACTCGTCGGTAATCTTTATCGTTGGAATATCTTCTTAAAGAATATATAAACTGAAAATTGTTCGAGTTATACTACGGTGGTGGGGATAAAAAAATTTACGGTTTTTTTTTGTTACAACTATTATCATTATTATTATTATTATCATACCGCTAGTTTGTGGTTATAATTTATCCAAGAATTTTTTACGCCCTTCCACTGCTCCCTGCACAATTTCCCTACGACTCGGGATCGTACTAGTATGCAAACGTGTTTCTTCACGGCGCATAGACTTCGGGTGTCTCATAAATACTCCTCGTTATCGGAGCGCTGGATTACATATACATACACACACGATTTCGAACGGTGTATGTGTGACATACCGCGACGCTTTCATGCTCGGCTTCTGGACGTTATTTTACATATGTATGTGCGTCGGGCGAAGCAGCCCCTTAAAGTCACTCGATTCTTTTTTCTAATCTCAGAATAGATTCCCGGTAATTGGCCGGCTCCGTCTCCTTTATACGCAAACGTTCCTTGCCTCTCTTCGCAGGATATAACGTTGTGGGCAACACGCGTTCTCCGATACCAAAAACGCTCGCCAACCTCGGCCGGTTATTATATTCGTACAATTACACGTACGTACGATCGGGTTTCAGACACAACACAACAATTATGTTCGCAAAACACTCTCGCCTCAACACTTTGCTATAAAACGGGCCAAATATCAGGCTCTCGAATTTACATTATATTTCGCTTGTAAATTTCAGGCTCCAAAGTTCTCGAGGGGCTAAAATTTCCTCATTACGATAAAAATTAGCTATAACTATCTGACCGGACGGTAAAAAAATTCTAATGATTCCTGTTGCGAGGTTGGGAAAATTTTTAAACCATCCAAGCAGGAGCGTAAAAAAATAAACTTGACACTAATGCTACTTTATTTCTTTGAAATATGCACAGATAAAATTCGTTCCGACTCAAGTGCGGAAAACATTAGATCAACATTCGAACACATTACTGATCAATGTATGTACATATATCGTACGGTGGTCTGTTGGATAAAAATGGATCTCCGGCACTTGAGTAGCTATATGACGATTAATAATTTAAGAAACTTCAATTCTCCTGCAGATGGTTTAAACGATCTTCTATGCCATAAATAGCGATTATACTGTTACACTACGATCGTTGAATATAACGATGATCGGAATATCTTCGTGGGTAAAATACACAAATTTACGTCGCTCGAGGGAAGAGATGTAATTTGAAGAACGCGAAGCTCATTCTGTAATAATACAACATCGTGTCTCGAAATGTTGGTAAATCTATCCTAAAGAGAATAAAAAAAAAAAAAACAACAAAATTCAGATCGTTTTACGATGAAAAGAGAAAAAGAAAAGAAGAAACAGAAAAAACGTAAGGCTCGTTCTCCGGATGAAATTTCAATTCCTTACTTATCGGAAGAGGGAAGAAAAGAAAAGAAAAGAAAAGAAAAGAAAAGAACAAAATTTTAGGCATAAGGAACTCATAAAGACGCAGCAAAGTCCGAGGAAAAATATACACGTATAGGTTAGGTATAAGCATACATAGACTGCAGATTGTAAAATCGGCGCCGGACGGCTGCGGGCAACGTTTTACGTAATTAACCAAATCCCGCGCAGCATCTCGGCACGGATTGCCCAAGATAAGCGCTGCGTCGAGTTCTTGGGCCGGCATGGCATTCGCGGCAAAGAAGGTCTCCGTTTTCAGCGTGCGCTGCACGCGGCGATTACGTGTGGGTGGTGAGACGCGTGCCTCTCGCCTCTCGCCTCTCGCCTTCTCCGCCTCTCGTCATCGGGGAAAAGGAAAGGGAAGATACGCGAGCCGGTCGCGGCCGGGAGAAAGAAAAGGAAGGACCCGGGAGATCCAGGAGACTCGCGCACTCATCCGCGGCTCCACGTTTCACCGGAGATTGTAAAATCTCCGCGTGCGGCTACCATCGAAACTTAACTCGCGAGGAACGCGCCCTCGACGGCATTATAACGGCCGTAAACTCGCACCCACGCGCAGGGCCTCATTAGGCCCCGAAGGAACTACGGCCCTTTACCGTAAAACGTTGCGCAAAAATTATTACCGACGACCGTTAGGACGCCTTTTAGTCTTTCCTCTTCTTCCGCAGCTCATTGGCAAACTTATAATTAACCCTGACGATACGAAGTTGCAATATTTTATTATGCCTGTGCGATTTAAACTTTCTGCAAAGGTTTCAATTTCTTAACGGTAAGGTGGTAGGGAAATTAGTTTTCAACTTAACTTTGAACGTTGGCTGATTTTATTTTTACATATATGTATATACTTGCGGTGAGGGATGAAAATTGAGGAGGTTATTATCGGTTAATTGGATAATATAAAACAACACTTTTTGGTGATTTGATTGGTACAAGATTTTAATAGCACATAGCACAAAGTACAAAAAAACATTATTCAAAATTTAAGCTTCGTAATTTCATTCGTAGTTTAATGTTTATGTCTGATATACTTGTTCCATTTTTTCCCAACTATGAGTCTACTGTTTTCCTTAGAATACTAGTTTTTCTCCCATATTTTCCAACGCCGAATCTTATTGCAATGGTCGATTGAATATTACTGTATGTTGATTTTAATCAGTCTCGATGTAATCTCGAAAAATCGACTATTCAACTATACTAACGTTCTGAGAAAATTGTATTGGTGACATTTCTAGAGAACGAATTTCTGGATAAAATGAGCCAATGGAGATTGAAATTAAACGAACATACTACATCCTTTACCAGTACAGAGTGATCTGAAATGAAAACTCGATATCTGATATCTCGTCTTTCTAATTGTAGTATTTCTATATCTTACAATTTTAAGAAAATCATTAAGGCTTCCGACGATACAGATCTGATAAATCTCGTCAACATACGACAATCCCGTATAAAAAATGAACGAAATACTACCGCATTATAACTCGCCTGAAACCTTTTCTAACATAACGGTGTCTGAATTTTACTTCAAGTTCTTATAACACAGTGTATAGTATAAGAAACACTCCTGCGAGGCGTATTCAATTTAATACATCCAACGATCGTTCCAGAGACGGTTATTCAGGTGAGACTTAAATAAAAATAAATAAACCAACTTAAAAAGGTTGAAAAAAAAAGAGAAAAAAAAAAATAAAAATAAAAATGGAGTCCCGGCACGGGTAGGACATAAAATTTCCACACTGCGCCAGGAGAGACAGAAAGACAGGCGATCGGTACCACGCAGGGTCGTTATCGGGCTGCAGATATATATATATATGTGTGGCAGGGGAAAACAACTTTTCGTTAAAGAAATCGAGGACGACGTGAGCAATCTGGTTTGCGACAGGTAAACGCGCGTGCGGCACATGCGTGGCCACATCTATCCTGTCCTATCCTATCCATTTATCTCTGTGTGTGTGCAAAAAGCCCGAAGCCGCATTTCGATCGGCAAGAGAGGTGCTCCGGTGCAGTAATGGCGTAATGTACCTTATACCTATCCACCTACTCGACCCATGGGTACGTGGGCAGGGGCTAATAACTATCGTTCTATTAATAGGCCTCGGGTGTGTCCTATTTTCTAATATCACATCCATCGCTCTCCCCGGCTTCGTGCACATACTTTATGCATCAGGCATGCAACGTTGGCTCACAAACGCGTATATTTATATATATATATATGTATATGCGAGACCAACTCTCGCACGGTCCACCAGTCGCTAATTGCGTGGGCGCGATTATTATACGTCTGCATTTTATATGTACATACGTGTGCTCGTACGCTTCGTCTTCTTTGTGTATACGTAAATACAGTAACCTATAGATGGACGTTTAAATTGTCACGGGTTTTCGACCCTGTTCACAGTAACTATATATGTATACGATTGACGGTCCCTTCTTTACCTCCTACTTACCATCCATATACTTAGTACATTGGGATGTCTTATAATTGCAATTTCGAATCATCGACTTCAATTTGTTGCACAGTCTAATGGATAGGCGACGAATACATATATTCATGAAATAAAATAATCGGGGATGCAAACTCAGAGTATTAATGTATTCGAGTGTTGATTAATAGACGGCGACATGTTATACTCGAGGAAGGGAGGAAGAAAAATTTTATGCATATCTCAACGCGTGGTAAAGAACAGCACAGCGCAGCAGCTAATCGTAAGTTCCGAGCTTGCACGCAAGTGAGACAAGTTTAAGTACTATGGACGTGGATTACACACCGAGGGCAGATGGTGTTGGGAGTGAGTATAGATGAATGTACGGCATAGCTTTACAACCGGGACAAATTGTTACGAGTCGATTTGTCTTCGAGTATCCATGTATGTACGTGTAGGGTATACGTACCTGTAATACGTGAGCATATGGACTAGCTATCGTTTATTTTCAAATATTTCTCGCGTTTCGAATACATACTCGCATCGTCGCCGTTTCAACCGCTGCTAATGCACCAAGCTTATGGTGAAACGAACCCTCGCAGCTTCGCTTCTCTCATTCTTCGCTGAAAATAAAAAATGTATTTCTTTTTTTTTTCTGATACATTCGGGACTTGATTATCGACATCTTTCTTTCTTCTTGTCGAATATCATCGCATTTGAGCACAACCTTTGACGACAATAGACCATCGTTACGTGTTTAACTCTCTTACTCTTCGTGTGCACTTCTCTGCACTAACAATAAGGTACGTATCTACCGGTATTCCTCCTGGTGTACCTGTCACTGCAGAACACGTTGCACAATGGACGATCATCACGCGTGCTTGAGGCATAATCAAGCTCTCCAACACGCGCCAACTCATGCCTGCATCCTCCACGTTATCCTAAACATATGAGGGTACAAGGCGAGACGAGACGAGACGAGATGAGACGAGACGAGACGAGACGTTGGGTTTCTTTTGCGGTACATTCAATGCATGTAACGCGTTCGGTTATACCTTATACCTACACACTGTGTATTGTTATGAGGCGCGTGGCACACCCCGTATTTGTTTAACTTTTTCACGTCTGCTAGCTGCAACGTCGTCGTCGTGTCGTAACGCACGAGCTTGCAGGTATGACACTCGATATATTATATGCAAACTACACCGAACCTCGACCCTTCCCCTTCATCCTTCTGCACCTTCAGTCCATTGTGCTTTTCTTGTTGTCACTCGCGTTATTGCGCGGAGCTTGTTGTGTTACACTCTTGGTTACGAACCTTGTTATACCACGAATTAAATATGAATGCAGTGCGCCTATTATACGAACTTATGTGATTATACGTACAGTCAATAAACATGAGAAGGAGAAAATCGTGGCGGAAGTTTAAACGAATCTTGCTAAATATATAGAGGGTCGCTATTAATAGTACACCTTTCGTAACGTGAAATATTATCGTAACAAGTCAAATCGAGGCCTGAGGAGTTGAATGAACCGCTAATGAAAAGGTACGAGCTTGCCAGGTTCAATCTGTATACAGAGTTTTGCGCGACTTTCTGGTACCCATAACTTCCGGTCAACGAAGAAGAAGAAGAAAGAGCAGCCTATATGTATTAACGATATAACATACACGCAAGTCGATGAACCTTACAGCGTGTACGTGCGGTATATATCAAGGTGGGTCGAACAAGGAAAACAGTTTCTGTCTGCAAATGTGCATCAGGGTGTGCGGCAACTTGCCGTGCAGGAAACGCCGCCATCAGCGACAAACACAAGCTGATGTGTAGTCGGAGGACTGTACCTACTCCAGATTTACATCGCAGTTTTTTGTCCACGATTGCGTTGTGTATGTATCGCTGTTACCAGTTTTACTCTGTGTGTAACGCATTCGAATGCATCGCGTCACAATCCTCTTTCTCCGGTACTTATCCGGATACCTGCAGCACGGATTGGATCAATTCGATGTGCAACGCTCGTCACTCTTAACAACGACTTATCGCGGAGTTAGTCTTGCGGAAAATCACGAGCCGCTGAGTTTTAATCCCGTGCAATTATAATGGGAAATTTGTCTGCAATCGAGACTTCCCTGCACACATTATGCTCAATGTTACAGTTAACCAATATGCAATTCTCCTCACAGAGTGAAAGGTTGGTGCAGAGCGAATTCGTTGATTATTATATGTGGATATACCTTTAAGTTCCGAGTTTTACTTTCGTCTGGTTTATGTTCTAGTAACAGAATCGATACTTGATGCTAGCAATAAATTAACACTATTAATACTTCACTGTAAAATCAATGGCGAAGAAAGAGAATTAAGCTTCAACATGCTTCCATTTACAATCATCCAATTAAAATTCTACTCTCAGTGTACGCACAGAAATGATTTCGACGTTTTAATCTCGTAGAACTTAGAATCGTCAAGTTTTGCCGAGATGAGATCACACGCTTTCGCCACGAGGCTGAAAATAACGGCTGCGGTTCGAATGGTGGCAAGAGGCGACGAGGAGGATCCCTTTCGCGCAATGCACCGAGAGATATCTGTAATGCCAGGAGATTCGCGTTAGCTGAACGGGCCCCGCCTATCGCCTTCTAAGGAGGCTCTACCTGGGCCTTATAGCCTCTGCTGCACCGGCTCGAAGCACGCACACAATTCTCGCGCGAGAATCGGAACCGCAATTGCCGGTGGAGTCGGCGTGGTTGGGACCTGGGACCTGGGACCTGGGGTCTGAGACTTGGGACTTGGGCCTGGCGGCATTCGCGACGTGGGCCGCATGTAGCCGCGGCCCACGGCATCTCTGAATCTTAACGCCTTGTCTACCTCACGCCCGGCATCTCGGGACGAATACGCGATAGACTGTCGCGTGCCGTTCACGGTGGAAAAATAAGAAGAAGAAGAAGAAGAAGAAGAAGAAGAAGATGCTGTTGAATATCCTTCTTTTTTACAATTCCAGGCTTGTCACGCTCCGATACGCCGGACCTGATGCACATTTTGAGATAAAAAAAGAGGGTTTTTTTTTTTTCTTTGGACACTGCAGGTTGAGGAAAACGCCTTTTCAACACCTTGAAAATAATTTTGACTGTCTAGATGGAAGGAAGAAATTTATGATTAAAGGTATACAATTTCAGCAGTTATCCGTTGCTGATTTCGGAAAAATCGTGGATTCGGTTTTTTTCTTGAATTTCGTGTTACAAAAAAAAACCAAAAAAAAAAAACAACATAATATTATTATCAATCCTGGTTGTAACGAAATTATTCCCCATAAAATCGGTGAATTTTCGTTTTGTTAGATTATCTCGCTTTTTATACAGAATGCAGATAAATATTCTATCTATTAACATGATTCGATTCGTTTAAAAACGTTCATTTCTAAATTAATTTTTTGTCGAAAACCCAAAACTCTATACTTGCCGTAATCGATTCGATAATTATACCCGTTTTAATTCCGATGAATTATCTCAAACAGTTTTTTTTTTTTTTTTTTTTTTTTCTTCTTCTTTAACCAATCGAGACCACATGTGCCAATTTTATTATTTTACTCTGGATTTTTCGTGCATTGAAAAAAGGGAGAAAGTGCAGCGCACTGCTCGCTGACGGGAACTGATCGTACATACATTCATACGTAGGTACGTGTGAAATGAGGTAGTCTAGTGTAGGCCGCAGCCTTATATTCCATAACTCTCGTGCAACCTATAAGCAAGAATTGCTGGTTAATAATTGATGTCGCGTCTAGACGGTGATCCGGTGCCGACGCTAATCGCGTAAAAGCCTCGCCGGGATTTGCTGCTGGAGGGTCGCGAGTGAAGTAAGCCGACTAACTTATGGTCCAAGCTGCGACCAGAATGAAATGCGTTATTTTCACAGGCGTGAAGTTTTATTCCTTCGGGCACCCTTTATACTATTTCCATATAAGTAATTCTCTCCTGCAATGGTGAAAGCGCGCGAATTTACACGCCACACGCGAACGCGATTGTTGCTTCGTATTGCGGTTAGCGAATTGGCACTTCAGCGGTTTCACGCGCTGTCAAAATCATTCCGAGCTTTACCAGGGTGGCCGGTATTCATGGAAATTATGGAATCAGGGAATTATAAGGAATTCTCAGGAAATTACGTTTTCACAAATAACTGGACACCCTGTTTTTACGCTCGCAACGTTTCCTCAGTGAAGAATAATTCGTCTGTAAGTATACCGTTTCGATGTATGCAATCTGCGGTTTTGCTTCTCCTTTTTTTTTTGGACACTTTTCAATTTGATACCCCATAGCTACACGTGCGAAAACATTGATATCCTGATTACGCCATCGATTGTGCAGATCATTGGATGATTTATACCATACCCAAGTCACACAAGTCTGAAACTCTTACATTATAATCCGCTCTTCACCATCAATCTCACGATCAGCCACACGTGCTTTTGATCTTCTCTAAATTTATAAATCTAAATAAAAAAAAAACAAAAAAGGGCAAATCTGGATAAAAATATATTCAAGTCACGTTGAACCACGCGAATCGTGAGACTGATCGTGAGCTTGTTTATTGCACTCGTGGCTTCCAGGTGTAACGAATCGCGATCAAGTCGGGTCAAGTTTCGATGGGGTAAATATCAGCGGTGAGATAGCTTAATTAAGCGAACCACCGCGATGGGATTTTAGCGCCCGCAAGTCGGATTTATGCAGATTCGCGAAGAAGAGGCCGAATGTGCGATCGTTAAGACGCGGCGAGTCGCTCGCGCATGCAAATCCGATCTCGCTTAGCGATAGCTTCAGCTGATGGCGCCGAGCAGCGCACAGAATTCGCCTTTACACGGGGGGTGGTTGAGCTGCCGGCTTATCCATGACGCTTATAAATATTAAACGGTCCACAAGCCGCGATGCAAGTATATGTATACATACATCCGTCTTATACTTCTCCTCTTTCCATCTCGATAGCGCAGCTCTATAATATTAGTGTTGCAACAACGACTCGGCGGCGGCGTAATAACAGTCTTTCGGTGATAGGCTACGCACACCCTGAACAAGCCCGACCACATTGCACGAGCAATTACATCTCATTTTGCTTGATTCTTCTTGCCCGAGTGCAGCCTGTGCACACCTGTAAAAATCCGACGTCGTAAACCGCTTACCAAGGATTTTTATACCCCTATGCTAATTCTGCACTACAATTCGCGGACTTTATCGAGACTGCTGAACCGCCTCAATTCAATTTTGACAGAGAAAAACGACGGGAAAAATTTATACTCCTTTATTTGATGATTATCTTATAGGTTTCATCAGCGTCTGAAAAATTCAGTTACAAATTAAAAGGAAAACAACAAGTAAACATCACCAACAGAGACACAATACTGCGATTTTCAATTATCATTTTTTTTTCTCATTCATATATACACACACACACACACACACACACATGACATCACACAATTTACTGAACGTGTTGGTAAAAAATTGTATAGAATAAAATTTAGGAACGTTATTATACGAGGATAATTTAATCGTGGAGAAAATTAAAAGTACAGAGTCGAAATAACAAATATCCATATATATATATACCGATATAAGATGGGATGAATAAATATCGGCTGCATTATTATATCGCACAGTGCGGTACCTTATGTAAACAACTATATACACATGTTACGTTATGTATAAAATAAACGAAGTATACACGGTGAGGATATCAGGAGTCCGCAAGACCGTAAAGGCCGCGAGTGAGTTAAGCTGGAGGGTATAAGAATCGTAGCGCGAGGACCACGCCTCTAAAGATAGCGATAGAGAGCCTCAGGTGCGGCTTATCTCCGGCACTAACTTTGCTCTCCCGACGCACGGTGTTGTATTTTCCAGGCTTTTATTTGTCGCTCTCGTTTCATTTTGTTTTTTTGGTTTTTTTGGTTTTTTTATTTTCGCCCTCTCTACTCTCAACCTCTTTTTTGCCATATCGTGCGAAACGCGCGTCCGCAATATCGGGCTCTCTGTATGCACCGATGCTATTTCTATCGACAGGTCTCTCCCTTTGCCTCTCTCTCTCTCTCTCTCCTTCACCGGTTGGTTCTTGTGTAGACATATAAACGCGACGCCGCAACGATCGGCGCCCACTCATCTGCATATTTGCTGTTTCGTTTCGTTTATCGTGGGCATTGTACGATGTTCGGATTATGTGCATTTTTCTTCTTTTCTTTCTTATGTCGTGGCATGGCGGGCAAAGGCGAATTCCGCACACGCGGTCTCACCTAACTAAAATAGACGCTGCAGCTGGAGTTTCAGGCATTATTATTATTATTACTATCGTTATTATTCTTGCATGTATTGGCAATCGGAAGAAGAAAGAGTGGTGGATAAATTTCTACAATGCAACGTGGGTCGTTGAATAGCAAATTTTTTTAAACGGGTAGAAAAATTATTTTTAACGATAAATTGGACGCTTGTATACATATATGTGTACACTCGTATATATACACTGTGAAGATTCATGCTTCTACCCATTACTCATTAGCAGATGTTTACGTTTTCCGCCTCGATAATACTAGCAACTGTTATTATACTTGTCATTTATTTCTCTGAAATAATTATAATAACGATCATCCATTTTTTCATTTCACAAAAACAACCTTCGTTGTCTTCATTTTTGAAAAATTTTGGTTTCTGGTATTTCGAAATTGTGATTTCAATTGCCCGTCAATACAAATTAAAATATCTTGCAATACTTTGACGTGTATATATGTATACGGTTAAAGAAGGGTGAAATAGCGGAGAAACCACCGAAGGCTATAATTTTTATCGTTTCATGGATTTCACGACGAGGTAGATACTGGCCGATTTCTTATTTCATATTTTACACCGCAGGGCGTTTCTTTTTGCCAACTGCACCGCAGCCGCGACTCTCTAAGCTGTACTGTAAAGAGAGCCGATTAGAGAGTTTCGTCTCGTAATTGTCCTGTAAGCAAAGTATAAACGTATGCAATGTAAAGTGTACTTGCGCTGCGTTGCGTTGCGTCGTAGACGTCGTAGTTACTAAAAGAGACGTACGTACGTACTGAGCAGGAAGTAATCTGTTTCAATGTTGTTTCAATGCGGCGTAGGAACGACGTGCGCTCTCAAAGCCGACGTGGTCCACAACCCTGGATGGCAGCTTCTCTCTTTTAGTGTCGAGTTCTCGTCAGTCATCTCACAGGGGTACTTAAAAGCATGCGCAACCGTGATATCACGATTCACGTTCCATAGCAGCGCGCTCTCTTCTAACTGATAAATTGGTGGTCAGCAACTTGGTCTCAAATCGTGTTGCATAGTACAGCTTAGCGGTGCCAACCTAATGATAACCCGGGAATTAGGGCAACGGAAAAATCTCATCACCTTCGAACGTCGGATCTCAATTCGTCTCAATATCTATCAAGTGTTTTCGCTTTAATATCGAAATTTTATTTTAATTATATTTAGGTAACCGATCTCTACAGGCTTTCTGAAGTAATTTGTTGTTGTTTTTTTTTTTGTAGAGTACCAAAGTCTCGAAACTTGGTTTTTGAGGTTTTGAAAATTTCAAATCACCGTCAAACCCAAGTAGACGACGATTAATCGCGGAAACAATTATGCCTTGCGGAAGTAGCTCGCGGTTTGTCACGTTCTTTGTGACAATGAGGGTGACTTTGTCCCGTTAACGGAAATGCGAGCAACCCAGAGGTTCCATTTCGCCAGAATGTCGGTCTGCATAAGGGCGTGTAAGCAGCGTGCGGGTCTCTATAAGAACAGGAGACACGGTCAGCGTTATTAATTGGAATGCAACGGTCGGCACTTGTACCGCTGTTAATAATAATTATTTATTAACCGCTGGAGCAATCGTAGATCGAGATTCGCCTACGCAGGCGCCGCGCTCCTTCTGGCGCTAGAAAAGTCGTCGTCGTCGTCGTCGTCGTTGTCGTTGTCGTCGTTTATAAGCGCTCCAGTGTCGGCGAGGAAAACCGGGCGAAATGGAGAGAATAAGGAGAGAGAATTGACGGAATAGGTATCGAGTCGCACGTGAGGTGGGGACTCAATTATCTAGCCATGCATAAGCCGAGCGTTCCAACAGGGCCGTGTGAACCTGTCGTCACCTTATTAGTTTTAATACCGTAATACGACGACTCGGTCCTACCGTGTGTGTTTCCCTTTGTACTAATGAGCTGCTATTTCCCCTCGTCACGATCTAATTTATAGATAAAACAAACGCGTGGGCGTTAAACCAGCCTCGTATATGTGATATGCAATTCTCACACGAGTTTCTTGTATACCTATGTGTATATATATATATCTATTCTCGTTATTATTACACGCCTCGCGCACTAACAGAAGTTGACGGAATTGATTGTCCAGCGATTATAATATGTTCAGGAATCGCTCTCTTTCTCTCTTTCTTTCTCGCGGTACATAATCCTAATCTGGCAATTAGTCGTTCTAAACGCGACTGCGTCCGCACGTTACGAGAACGGGTTAATTTAATTGAACGATTCGATACAAGTGCCAATATCCCATATCGCGAATTACTCAGATTATTGACCGCAGCTGCCGTGTATACTGATATAACACTCTTATCCATTCCCAAACCGGTATAAATTCGTCGAAATTCTTCATTCGAGGAACATATTTTTGTTTATTACATTTTTGCTGACCATTTTTGATAGCAACGAAACACTGTATACATGCAGCATAAATTATATTTTGCAATCAAGGTGAAATTGGATTTGATATTTATCGCTCTTACCGCATATAATCATATTTTTTTAATTTATAACACAATTTTTTCGTTTAATAATGTGGGCAACGTGCATAAAACTACAAATCAGAGTTGGAAAGAGCCCCGTTCCATCCCCTCTCATCGTTCTCGTACACCCCGAACATATTAGGTAGTTCGGAGAATCGGTATCAGCGGAATATTTGTCCTTGAGAAGGGAGGTTGACAAAAAGTTAAAGTGGAAAGAAAGAAAAAACCGCGATGTACATGATATATCACAGGGACGAATTTAAATCGACATCGTGTACCACAAGGATAACGTGGTCGGGATTTCAAGCGTATAAGTAGGGACTATTTATAAACCAATGATAATTTATAGTCGGTGCAGTCCGCCATATTTATTGCCTCCCAATCGGACGGAGAGCTATATGCATAATACAGCATGACGCAGGGACGTACGAGCTGTTGCCGATTTTTCACCATCGCATCGATACGATTCTCGCTGCGACGCACGCGTGCTTCTTCTCGTATCGTACGCGTGCACGCGTGTAAAATCACACACTTCGAAAATCGGGTATCTCCCTTTCCACCGACGCGCAGTGCCACTTGGCGAGCTCCTGCGGCGATCGAGGAATTCCGCAGTCTTGACTCCGGATTCAGCTATAGATCAGGGACTGCCTGCCTACACTCAACGATTTATTTATAACACTCGGTGGATCGTAAGATCTGGAGGATCCATTAGATGCCGATCGATAACCGATCTCTTTCGCTGTACCACCCCGCTACTCCGATTTGCGATCAGAAAACGATGCATGCGCGATCGGTATATGCAAATGAAATATGCCTGCCTCGTATAAACGCTATCGCGACAATTCTGTTCGGTGTAGATTCACATGGTTTCTCGATTCAAAGTGCCGGCTTCGTAATGTAGGTATGTGTTTTACTTGAGCAACGTCGTCTGCTTCGGAAGCTGGTACAACTCAATGTCTTCTACAAATGGTTACTCGATACTACTTGTTTCAACCACTGCATTGTTATTTACCAACTACTTAATTCAAACGACTGTGGTTGGTTATGCGGGTACAATTAGCCTGTCCCACGGTACTTCCCGACATATTTAGTATGGCCAACGATCCCGCTACGCTCCGTTACCGGCCCTTTTAACGAGGACGGGAACGGAGGACGACCAAATGGACACGCGTAAGGCGATAGAAAAAGAACGAAACTGGCCTGCTAAGATTCTCGTGAATAGAAGAGAAAAACAGAAAATAAAATAAAGAAAGAAAGGAAGAAAGAAAGAAATTCAGTTACCGCTGACATAATGATCCATAC
The DNA here is from genome assembly GCF_021155765.1 of Diprion similis. Lineage (NCBI taxonomy): Eukaryota > Metazoa > Arthropoda > Insecta > Hymenoptera > Diprionidae > Diprion > Diprion similis. Next base: position 13,797,785 of record NC_060116.1, on the reverse strand, counting down.
GTGCCCCGAATGAATGCCTCCTGAAACATTACACGGAATGGGACGAATAGTGCACCTGTGCGTTTGTAATTCTCAGCAACGTTTCTCACAATGAGAAGAGATGAAAACCACGAAAGTCACTCGTGTAACTAACGCATACCCGCCCCGACTGTCTGCCTACATCTTTGCATAGAAATCACCGCTTATACCAACCGTTTTCGAACTATATGGTATACATTATAGGTACATACGTTCTAACTGGTAGTGTGTAACTGCTTTCTTGTCAAGCACGTAGCTCCTGGGGTACATGCATCTTTTACTTTCTTAACGACAGGCATACCCAATGTATAGGTGTAACGTGAAACTCGAGACTGATCGTCACGTCCGAAGAAACGCTGCTGTGGAAACTCTGTTAGTAACTATCTCTGAACATCGACCATCTCGATTTCTGATTACAGGGACAACTTGTTTCGACTAACGCTCAGCCCTCTCACCGTCCTCGAGCACGCGCCCTGGACAGCGCCACCAGAAAAGGCAACTGTATGTCAGGACAAGGGACAGAGTGCCGATGACTGCCACAACTACATCAAGGTCGTACTTAGCAACGGGAAGAGCCTCTTCGCATGTGGTACAAACGCCTTCAGTCCTCAATGCACGTGGAGAGAGGTGAGAACTGAGAGATTTTTCCATCTTATTTTTCGTAGAGATTGTTTTTTAGTTTGCGTTTGTCAGCAACGATATAAGAAGACCTCGAAACACTTCAGTTTCTATCAATCCTCCTAGCTTGTGTAAGTCCAGTCCATCCTGATCGCCAATTATAGTCATAACTCGTGATTAGCTACGACTACATGTGCTGGTATACCGAATATTTTTTCGACCTTGAGCTGTCGTTGGTACTTTTAGACCGTAAGATCATCCGTTATATCAGTGGTAACATCGCTGCGATCACGTCCCTTGATCTAGGATCACAGAAATACTCAGCTAACATTAGCTATTGCTGGTAATTGCAGTCCTAATCGACTCTATGCACATGCAGGGTGTATGATTACTCGCTTGACTGCCTCGCATGTGTGGCGTCACCCCGATGGCATTTCGAAAAGAAGACTGAGTATTCCAGCATTAAACCATTCGTTCCATCTGCTCTATGTTCCAGATCGAGAACATAAACAGCGTCACGACGTGGATGACGGGCGTTGCGATGTGCCCTTATTCTCCCCACGCCAATGTCACGGCCTTGCTCGCCATGGGACCATCCGGAGGTCTGTTCGCCGGAGCACCGACCGATTTCGCTGGGGCTCATCCAGCAATCTACAGAACCCTGGCCGCTCCGAATCTTAGGACACATCAATACGATCCCAGGTTAGTTTAGGAACGCATTTTGTTCACCAGTTTTCACAACTGACTCAATTGCACAACTGACGTTGTTCCAATTTCCAGATGGCTCAACGACCCGCAGTTCGTTGGCAGCTTCGAGACCGAGGACCACGTCTATTTTCTATTCAGGGAATCTGCGGTGGAGTACATGAATTGCGGAAAGGTATGTTACGTGTACTCTCCTTATGACGATTATAGAGATGATGATGATGATGATGATGATGATGATGATGACGTTTAGCATTCAGAATGAGCACCACACCTGTTGCTCGAGAACGCGGACGAACCGTTACATAATTCGTCTTGGCGCGTTACGTGATACATCCGAGAATGCTGATTGACGCGTCATTAGCGCGCACCTTTAACGCACTTTTTCTCCTTTATTCCTACCGTTAAGGTCGCCTAGCTGCTAAAGATCGCCGTAGCGTAACACAGTTGCAGTCCTAGTAGCCGCACTGCAGGTGCATCCTACTGCAGATTCTATTACCAGATTATATCCATTTGATCAATTTATTGCAGGACTGTGGTCAGTCTGAGTTATGCAAAGTCGTGACAGACCACTGAACACGGCGTTGCTTCATGGTAATCATACTTCAAGAAATTGCAAAACGGACATTTCTTTTCCGCAGAAAATCTACTCGAGGATAGCCAGGGTGTGCAAAAATGATCCTGGGGGTCAGACGATAATGCAGGATATCTGGACGACCTTTAGCAAGGCCAGATTGAACTGTTCCTTGCCAGGAGAATTCCCTTTCTACTACGACGAGATACAGGGTGCGGCTTATCAGCCTGAGGAAGGCATTGTCTACGCCACATTTACGACGCCAAGGTAATTAGATGAGTTAATTGATCGAATGAAGGAGTCTTCGATTATTCCTTGAAGCGTTGCGATGTGACGGAAGATCGTCAGCCGCAGGGTTTAACGAATGAAAGTAACACCCGGTGGTCGGCTATACCTATTGGTAGCATTACACGCTACATCGATCCGTTATCAAACAGAGTCGAATATCTGCAGGATGTTCCGCCGTGGCCACCCACGGCGACGGAGCTTCGACTGGGTGCAACGGGTGATAATCATTTTGGTATTGTGTTACGGATGAGATCTGAATCCGTTTAATAACACGTTAATAAAAGCGCCGGTGATCGCGTGTCGTGCAGATCGGATTTAATTACGTGGGCGGTCAGCCGGGCTTTGCTCATGGCGTTTGATCAATTAGCCGCCAGCTTTCCTGAAGAATCACGGAGCTCTTCGTCTCGGTTCTTATCAGCAATAAGCAACGCGGTCTATTTCATGCGCAACCCGATGTTTCCCAACTCGGAACCCACGCTCATGTTCCTTTTCTTTTCACCTCACACAACAGTAACAGCATCCCTGGCTCCGCCATTTGTGCCTTCAACATGTCCGCCATCAGCGCTTCGTTCAATGGGCCTTACAAACATCAGGAGAACTCCGGTTCTGCATGGGAACGCAGGCCTGTCGCACATCGCAATAGACAGCACTGCGGCATTCCGACAACCAACGCGGCCAACCAGCTTCTTGACACCCAGCGGTACCAGCTCATGGATGACGCTGTTCAGGGCGCCACTTTGGAACCGCTCCATACGACGACCATGGAAAGGTAAACAGTGGTGTCTTGACATTCTTTCCACGTGACGACTTCCGATGTCTCTATACCAATTCTGAACTCTTCCATTTTTCTTCCGATTCGCTCAGGTTCACGCACATCGCCGTCGACGCTACACCGACCAAGGTTCACCGGACTGTGACGGTCCTCTACGTCGCCACGACGGAGGGGCTCGTCAAGAAGATATCCGTTCTACCTAGGACCCAGGAAACCTGCGTCCTCGAGGTTTGGGGCCCACTGCCATCCTCTGTTATGACTTTACAGTTCCTGAAGGACACTCAGAGCCTCTACGTGGGAATGGAGAACGGTCTTCTGAGGTAGCGCGACGCGTTTGAGCCAACTATTCTGATTACTCGGCCATCTTTCAATGTCCTGATCTTATGCATTTATCTACGTATCAGGATACCAGCCGCTCAGTGTCATCGGCATCGTGGCCGTCAGGCATGCCTGAATTCCCAGGAACCATACTGCGGGTGGAACGACATGACGCAAAAGTGCGCTGCCATACCGTCGCACGCCTATCTCGATACTCACTGGTCCCAGCAAGCCACGCACTGTCCCGTATTGACAGACCCGGTGGACGGAGGATGGAGCTCATGGAGCGCCTGGGCACCATGCCAACACGGAACTGCAGTGCAAATGCCGCATTCTCACCACGGCCACAATTACGACGACACTAAGGAAGTACGTATCACACGCCTGAGTCGCTCATGGACCCCAACTTCTCTCAAACTCGAACTTTGTTTTCGTAGAGAAAAAATTTACATATATGCCCGGGTGTAATGAAAAAACTTTTCAAATTCCCAGAGCACCGACATGTGCCAGTGTCAGACCAGAGAGTGCAATAACCCTCCGCCAAAGCATGGTGGTGCGGGTTGCGTGGGAACGAAGGTGAGAGTGTCCAACTGCACGGTGCACGGGGAATGGACGGCGTGGTCGGCATGGTCGGAGTGCTCTCAAACTTGTGGTTTTGCGATGAAAACGCGCCGTAGGACCTGCGGTAATCCCGCACCTGCATTCGGCGGCAGAGTTTGCGTCGGATATGATCACACCGAAAGCGTCTGCCTCGAATTACCACCCTGTCCAACTCCCGCCAAGGCTGCACCGCCTCCCAAAAATGGACAGTGGTCCCAGTGGTCACCTTGGGACAAGTGCTCGAGGCCTTGCGGGGGAGGTGAGAATCCATAAGTTTCGTTACGAGTATTTTTTCGCATGACGCAATTATTATGGCCGAGATCGATGTGGAAATCTCTCTAACCCGAGAATGATTGATTTTAATCTTGTTGATTAGAACTCAAACTGTGTTCTGATTAACCGAAATCATCGATTAGTCGATTAATAGGAAAAACGATTAATCAAAGCTACCGATTAATCGATTAATCTCACAGCACTAATTCTGATACATTTAGAGTAACTTTGGCTTAATTATATTCTCAGGAACTCGTACGAGAAGGCGAACGTGTGATAATCCTTTGCCAAGTGACGGTGGTGCGGAATGTCCAGGCTGCGGTTTCCAGGTGAGCAAAACCTCGTTCAATGACGAATAATAACATTTATACAGATAGCTTGACACAATTGATTACTGAGCGTGCAGGCCGGTACGTGCGATTCGTATAATAATTGCAATAATCGATTATATCCTTGGTCCGAATTGTCAATCCAGATCGAGGACTGTAACACACATCAATGCGAGGACGAAAAGCGATCCTCGGCAATGACGCCGTGGCTTTCGGTAAACTCTACCGTGTCAGCTGTCGGCTACACGGAAAAACGCTACCGCTTCAGCTGTCGGGTTCAGTCTAAAGACCCGTCTGGACTTCGCATCCAAATGTCAAAAGAGGAACGATACTGCAACTCGGATGGATCATGCCTGAAAGCCATGGGCGCTGGATCAAGCGAACCTTCGGAAGATGGCTGGGGCGAATGGTCGTCCTGGACTACTTGCACACGAACATGCGGAACGGGCATTCAGCACAGGGTGAGCATGGAATTAATTTTTGATTTTCACTGACCAGCTATCAGAAGAAAATTTTGAGTCATGGGATCGGATAATTCGATTAAGTTGTCCAAGGACTCCGGACGAGGATTGAAACGAATAACAATTATCTCGACAGATAAGGCAATGCGAGTCACCACTATGCGAAAACGCGGACGCAGTTTCGAGTGAGAACTCAAAGCAGTCGAGGTTTTGCAACATTCAACCATGTCGAGAGAGCAGCGGTGCAGGGCAATGGTCCTGCTGGACGGACTGGTCTGAGTGTTCGGTATCCTGCGGTGTCGGAGTCCGATGGCGGTCGAGGAAGTGCTTGACAAGGTTTGGTAACGATGACGAAGACGAGGATTTCGACCCCGAGGAAGATGCGGAAAATGGCTGCGAGGGACCTTCTACTGCAAGGGAAACCTGCGAGATGCCGAGCTGCGAATATCTCCGTGGTTGGGGTCAGTGGAGCTCTTGGACCCCCTGCAATTTAGAGGGGCAACAACACCGGAAACGACTTTGTATCCAGGAACCTTGCGCTCTTGAACGCGCACGCGAAACCAGAGTCTGCCCTGTCGACTGGATGGACAATGGTTGGTGGAAAAATGCTTAGTAATTCTTATATTTGGAGGTCATTGATGGTAGATAGACAGACAATTGTGTGGCATAATGAGTTTAAACTGGTACGTGAGCCTTAAGTCTAAGACTGAATTGGTGAAAAATGATGTGGAGTTTATTAATCTTTGTATGAATTTTTAAAGTAAGGACAACTTTGAAACACTTTTCTGCGATCTGGAACTTTACACCGTGAACCTGTTGCTATTTCCAGATATCTCTAACGCCCTTCCGCGCAGCGTCGATGCTGCTGGTATATCCGTCGGAGCCGTGGTAGGAGGGTGCATCAGTGGTTTCGTGATTGGAATACTGTTGGCGGGAGCGCTGTGCTTCGTTTACCAAAAACGTCGACAGCCGCGAGTTCCGGGGAGCCCGCATTACATCAGCAAGCAAAATCCATACGTTACGGTACCTCTGAAGGAGGTGAGGATAGCTACTGGCTTTTGATGACGTGTGTACGGTGTCTTTCTGTAAACGTTGCAATCTAAAGTCAACCTTCAAATTCCAGGTGAACACCAAGCGACAGCCAAGTTTTTCCGGAAGCACAAACGGCAACGGAACTCTTCGTACCAAGAACAATCCTAACGTTAACGGAGGACTCGGAAGTCCGAAGTTGTACCCGAAGAGCTTGGACTATGAGTCTGCAACCCTGAAAAGAAACAGTCACGGACAACCGCATATAAGGGCCGACCTGGACCAAGACAAGTATTACTGAGAGTCGAGAGATTGCCGCGCAAGTAACAGGCGGTTGTATCGCACTTGAGGATCGAGGATCAAGAATGCACTTGCGGTTAATTAGGTGCAAAATAACGCATGGCGTTTCGGCAATTACCCAACGCGGAAACGGGTAGACGGAAAGTCCTTATCAGGATGCGAAAGCCCGGACTAGTTGGAGGGAGAAAATGTCTCAAACGTAATTAGCCGGTTCTTTATTCAACGATCGAGGAACAAGGCGAGAATCGTTTCGCCCCAAGATGACAAGCCTATGAACACGTATAACGAGCGTGGGCCACGATTTTGTTTTAAGTTTATTCTATAGTGTTAACAGATGTTCCCGGTTTTTTTTTTTTTTTTGTTCCCTTCCCCGTTATTTTTGTTTTTTATTATTATATTATATGACAGATTTTACAAACGTACGTTTTTATTTTTTCATTGTATACAGGTTTTTGTTCTTTTCTTCCGTTCGCGTAATTCCAATACAATTTTCTTGCGTTTCATTTTAGGTTATATCAATTTCTGTGTTTACTTACTTACCGTTACAGCTGATATCATTTAATTTTTCATTATTTAAATCATGGTTCAATCGCGGTTTTGCTTACATAGGGTTAGCTTATAGATAGATATATTTTAATGACAAACGGCCGAATGTAAACCGCAACGCGAAATATGTTTCACATTTTATTCAAAGTATTTTAATTCAAGGTCTTACACTGATCGTTCCCACGGTCGAGAAATCTTCTTATTCGCATTTGAATATCCGTCACGAGCTATTAGTTAGGAATACTAAGTGCCTTATTAACAGTAGCGTTTGTGTTAAGTGTTTCATGTAGAATAATATCGTTAATTAATGTAATACGTTAAACTAGTGATTAAACAAAAAATCGACCGTTGCTCAATACTGCAAGAACGTCAATTAACAAGTATAGTGGAATTCAACGAGCAAAATAAGAAAAGGAAAAAAAACTTTCGAAAATAACAGGATCATTGCATGCTATTGAGATATAATTCTTCTTTTAAATCATTCATTTGACTATGCATAAGGAGTATGTGATCAATTTTAAGTATTCCCAGTGCCTTGTCCTTGCTTGAGTTACGGAATCGTAGTTGGAATTCAATTCTAACTCCCAATTGCATTAATTTTTTTTTTTTCGTGTGACAATAACCCTGTTCTAAAAAATAAGGTGATAAATGTTCTAATCAAAGAACAGAGCAAACGAAGATTACGAAGCGAGTAAATTGAATTGGTTCAAACAAATTAGATTGAGAAAATTGAACAAGGTAGAGAAAAAAAAACAGGAGTTGAAACTACTATAATTTAATTGACCGGAAGGCACGGGCATTCAACCACACATTTGTATAAAGGTTCGCGAAAATCACTGTAATATTGTAATAACCGTAATGTTACGCGCGCGTCGAAGATAATCGATAACTTTTAACGTAGCCTCTAATATATAACGTATATACGATCAAGTCAAGAAATTAAAAAAAAGTTTTATATATATTTGTTATGTAAATACCGTACATTGTATTATAATAGTTTATATATAATTATATACATTATACATGTACATCATTATTTTGATAGAATCGCGTTTTTCGAATTTATATATTGAAATGTGACATTTTAGTGCCATCTTTGGATTTTATGTGTATATATACGCTTAGTGATTAGTTATTTTTTAAGACAGTATGACGTGCCGCATTATGCATTTTGACGTAAGGAATATACAAGCGAATGAATTGAATGGTGCCTTAAGTCGATAGGTATATATATATATATATTATTATTATATTGCATAAATAATTGATTAAGGTATTATTAGTGTTCCAGATATAATGCATATACGTACAAGTATATTTTGCGGACTCATGAAAGATGAGATATGACTCATATTGAGTCACTTATTGATTGTACTAAACAAGTAATTGCGTCGTAGTGACCGATCAGTTATTGATTTTTACCACCGTAAGTTAATAATTACACAGTACATACATGCGTTAACATAACGGTGAATATGGTACGTAGAGTATAACGGAAAATCTCAATAATCCTATGAAATATCCTCGAATCAATCCCGCGTTAATACGTAAATAGACATTTTTATGTGATTCGTGTGATATCTAATATCACCCGTTTCACGTTCACCTCGTACGTCTATATACGAAGCATTTTATGTTATGACATACTATACATATAAACGTTACGAGTTATTTGATTTATACGCTATGTTTGCGAAGATTTACACACGTGCCACAATTTAACTTTATAAACCTTCATAATTACCTTTAAGATATATACTTACCAACTGTATTAGCCGTTTACACATACCTAATTATATGTACGAAGTTTTTATTACGACTTTATTTTTCATGTAATAATCGTACTTTTATTTTCCATTTCAATCATCACCATGTATTTAATTATAATTCATTCGTAATCCTATAGGACATTTTCCAAGCTACAAACACATGTATACAATAATTACTTAATCTCAACTATGCTTCCCGCATATATAAGGGGAGAAAAACAATAACTTTACTAAATATCATAAATCTTGACCGAACTTCTCTATTTGTTCTATCACAAAATTCATGGAAGATTTTTTGGCTTCAGGACTACAAGTGACGACCATCCTGAAAAAATTACCAAGACCCTTGTGACTCAGAGGAGTATATCCAAGCATCAATGAACCATCCATCACCATCCGTTCCTTAATCTTCGGTGCCACCTTGTAGAGCTTTTCTCGCCATTCATCCGTCTCCTCTAGGCCTCTCATGCTCGGAGGAATGTACCTACAGAAAACAGAAAAACGAGAAATAATTACGATGAAAATCCAAGTGTGTTTATTTATTTATTTATTTTTTTTTTTTTCACTCAGAAAGACAAGAGAAATCCATGGTTCAGAGATGGACTATAATTACACACCAAAAGCAAACGCTGCTGCACTCTGCCTCGGGGATGACAAGGCGGAATCCATGACGACTTGCTATCTGGTTTTGGAAGTACTTGGCCGCCGCAACCGCATGGTCCACAACTCTTCTGAGTCCACTGGTGCCTCTGGCTTTCCACATCAGCCACAACTTGAGGGCGTCAACCTGTCGAATCGATAATTGGAGGCATGAAATATTCGCAGAATTTCACGAACCGGTTTCTTCGACTCACCTTACGACCGCATTGAACGCTCTTGTCTCCGGTGTCCCAGGAGACGTCGTAGAACTTGTCTTGCTGAAAAAGGTAATTCGCTGCCGCGCTGTTCGCCTTGTGCAAAGAACCCTCGCCCTTCACTAGGAACAACGAACATTGCAGTGGGGCGCCTAGCAGCTTGTGTGGATTCCACGAAACCGAGTCTGACCTGGAAAACGAAACACTTCAGGACCTTGGATCGAGGAGAGCTGGCACTTACTTCTCTCCAAACGTACATCTGCACGCCGTTCAGTCGGTCCCGATGTTCCCCAGACAGAAGAAGAGTCCCTCCTAAGCAGGCCTACGACAATAAAAAAGTATTATTATACGATGAAAATTCGGTGATCTGTTTAATACTAAAACTATTGTTCAGTGCTCACGTCAACGTGCATCCAGACGTTCTCTGCCTTGCAGATCTCAGCGATTTCATTCAACGGGTCAATCGAGCCCAACACGGTTGTACCTGCCGTTGCATTGACGAAGAAAGGCAGCTTTCCATCTTTTTTGGCCTGCTCAATGGCTTTCTTCAATTCTCCCGGAAGCATGCGGTCCCTGTCGTCTGTTTTTACCTGTAAAAAACGAAACTCATGAATCTTTGAAAACGTCTCTGATTTCGTGACGCTCGATCACGTCGTACCTGGTAGACGCTTTCGGTTCCCAGACCCAGCCAATGGGTCCCTTTTTTTATGGAGTAATGTGCAGCCTGGCTTGTGAAACAAGCGAGAGGTGGGTACCCACTCAAACCCTTGGTCTTCACCTCCGGCAGCTTTTTGTACCGAGCTAAGACCATCCCATACATGTTGGCGGTGCTGCCGCCTGGACACAGGATCCCATCGCCCTCGGGATGCTCCGGGTACCCGAAGAGTGCCAAAGCTATTCTGAGAACTTCGCATTCAAGAAGAGTGAAGACCGGAGCCACCTCGAAGGTGTACCTAGAATCGCGTCGGTTAAAGTCAGTCAAGTTTCCAAGTAAGGTAAGAGCAGAAATGTTCCTCCTGGTGAAGTTAACGACCTTACGTAATATCCTGGTAAACGGAACCGATTGTAAGTCTAGCGAGGAGACATTCAGGCAATGAGTCTACCCATCCGTATGAAATTTATAGCACACGGAGACCATCACTGGGATATTAACTTGCTAAAGTAGTAAGACGCACTTCTCAGTATAGTTCGAGATAATGGACTTCGTATCGTCGCGAGAAGTTCGCGTCAACAGCACGTTGTGAAGTG